>NW_010422550.1:4868-17216 GCF_000710305.1 Buceros rhinoceros silvestris
TGGCTTCTGGGCAAAAATAAAAATAAATTTTGTAAGGGAGGGAGCAATTGAGAGTCAGTTTCTCTTTTGAAGCCAAATTCACTAAATGGGAGGCAAGATGAATCCTTGGCTACTTCTTGATGTAGAACAGAACAGGTCACATCCAATTTTCTACCTGTCCTTAGCTAGAAAATCAGGACTTCTCTTTTTTTTTTTTTAAGATGCGAGCATTGCTGCGGTGATCCAGGCAGTTCCCTGTGAGAGTCAAGCTCTGCAGTGCTCTCTGCCTGGGGACGGATGCAGCTACTTTTCAATTCAGCTGTGCTTTCCCTGGGGCGCTTGAGAGCATTTACGCTCGGGAGTCTTCCTGTCTTTCAGTTCGGCCCTGGATGCGGTTTAAGGTGTTGATTTGAAATTAAAATACTTCACGTCCTGGTGGTGAACCTGCTGTCTGCTGCTGTGTAAGCTATGTGACTGCCTTTAGGAACAGATGAAAAGGGCTGGTATTTCTGGTGAGGAACACTTGACTAAAATTTTCGCTCTTTTTTGTCTTATCCTGAATGACCTCTATGATGTTTACTTTTGAATCTCATTTATTTTTCTGCAGGTTTTTTTTTTCTCTTTTATTTCTGGGGGAAGACCCTGGGTCTATGTCTGTGTTAGGAAATGAAACATGCCTGGGACTGTTCCCCGCAGAAGGTGGTCCATGTCCATGGCATCACATTCTCATCTGTCCAGCACAGAGTGGTCAGCTGCTGACTGTACTTCTCAGCCTTGCTATCTCCTGTGCCTTGCTGGGGAATATTTGGGAGGCTCCTAGACAACCTGGAGCTAAACTGTGGCAGGAATCACGGTAACAATTTAACAGTCCAAATGATTTGTTTCTGGTGATCAGGAACATTTCCTGGCACTGCTTAAGTTGCTGGAAGAAATGTAACAGGGATGACTGTTTGCCAATAATTAGGGTAAGGTTTGCAAACGAACTAACTAATGATGTTGAGTTCTTGGTGAGGTTTTGCTGAAACACTGGTATTTCTAATTATTGACTTGGAGACAGTCAGAGAGATCTTTTGAATAAACAGCCAGCTTTGGGTAAAAGCAGTGATTCCCCAGAGCAAAACTAATAGTTCTTGATCGTTTGCTCTGGATGATGACAGAAGAGATAGGAGAGGGTTATTTCAGGATGCTGATACATCTGTGCTACCCCACCGGACACTCAGCTGCTTTGTGTGGGGTCTGGCAAGGAACGCCATGAGCGATGGCTAGTCCAGAAGAGCTTGGGAGTCCTTGAAGCAACAAGGAGTCAGCTGGTTCTGTGAAGAAAGGTCCAGGTGATCCGGAGAAACTATTTCTGAAAAGACACCAAGAATCAGACTGTCTCTGTGGCATATGGCTAGCGCTGTTTGAGAGCTTCACTCAGCTAATCTAATACCTAGGCTGTCTGATTAGGACTGGATTAAACTCTCTAGGATTGAAAGATCAGGTACAACACGACATATATAAAAAACTCGAGGTTAGGACAGATGCTGTTCTGGTTTATTTCAGGCATCCATCAGGAGTTGTTGTTGTTGTTGTTGTTGTTATGCTTTCACAAAGCTTACCTGGGATTTTGTGCCCCAGTCAGGGAATATTTCCAGCTCCATTCAGATTTAGAAGGGCAAGGCTCAGGGAGCTCTGGTTGTTGAGGGAATGCAGGAAGATGATATAAAAATGTTCTTTCGAATGTGGAGGTGTTTGGCAAAAGAGAGATTTAAAGATTAAATTCTACTGGGAAATAAATAAGCAGCCAGCACAACTCAATGCCTTGTGCTCCTGGCAGCGATCTCTGCCTCCAGCAACAGATTCCCAGTAGCTTCACAAGCAGCAAGTTGTTATATGGTAATAATGCCAAAGTTTCTCTAAGAAGAAAACTTTCCTAATGTCTTAAGGGCAAGAATTGACTTGTCTTGTGGGGTTCATTAGTAGCTAATACATTTGGTTCTACCTTAGTATAAAGTGAATCCCAGAAATTTAGGTTAAAGCCTGACCTTTATTAATCCAGTTGTTATAAAACATATTGCTTACCAAAAGCCTTTCTCCTCCCTAGCTTTGTGGCAGACTGGGATATGTTCTGTGTTTCAGGAAAGCCAGGATGTCTCTCAAGATTTCATTAATTGGAGGTTTGCTTCATAAAAAAGTTATGGGACTATCTTGAGATCTTGAACACTGTCATGCTGAGCTTTTCTGGACACCACGGCACTGTGCATTTCAAACATACGTCTAGGTTACATTTCCAAAACCAGCTACAGATGCATAAATTGGGAAAAAAACCAAAGTTATGCTGAGCATGATCTCACTTTTGCTGGCTATAGGTGGGAATAAAAAGTTATTAGGAAGAGTTAAAAAGGACCACTCAGTTTCTGTGTATTGCAGCAGCTCAATATTGTAGCAGGACAAAAACCACTCCAAAAATCTCTGGACACAGCTTTAGGAGTTCCAGAGCATATTGGCAATTGAGATAATAACAATCATGTTCTGTGATTGTTATCAGATTAGGGAAAATCTTAATTGAGGATTAATGGACCCCCATTAGTGTCTGTTCTTTGTTGTGCTACATCTGGACCAGCCTCTGGGATTCGATATGGCAGGTGGGGTGTGACTAAGATGGGATTCGATATGGCAGCTGGTTTGTGACCCAGCATAGTCAGATGCAGCCTTATATTTTTAGCTTGCTGGAAGTGACATCTGGTTGAGTGTGATCTGGGTTTTTTTTTCTTGCTTGATTGCTTTTGTTTCTGTTTGGGATTTTGGTGGTGTTTTTTTTTTTTTTTTTTTTTGGAGTGGTTGCAGGTTTTATAGACTTGTTGATCATAAGGTCCTGAAAATGTTTGGGAAATGATTCCTTTTTCCTTTCCCTTTTCCTCTCCCTGGGCAGAGTTGGCTCACCTGGTAAGCCAACTTAGCAGGCTTTGGTTCCACCTTAACGTAAAGTGAATGTCATCTAAGAGATGTCAAGAGAATGTCATCTAAGGCCTGAGTAAATAGAAATTCCTCATATTTGGGTGTGTTCAGGTGTGGTTTTAGGCCTGGGAATGTTCCTCACTCACATATGTGTTTATTTAGGATGTTACAGATTTACAAATCACATGTTGGATACCCACTTGGAACGTTTAGTACTTTTTTTGTCTAGAAGATGCGCAAGTGTTTTTCCGATATGGGGACAGCAGTGACACATAGCTAATTCTTGAATCAGAAACTTGTGTCCAAAAATACACGGCACAATTTACAAAGCTTCAAGACGAAAACTTTGGTTAGGCAGAACTGATACACTGCTTTTGGAGTCTGAACACCGCAACTACCACAGAGCACTACAGCATCCTTAAGAAAGCGAAGGGTTTTGTCAGAAGCTCTGTTTTATCTCTCGTTTTGGAAACACAGTTGTTTGGAAACAGTCCATCTCACAACGTTGTACTTTTTAAAGAAACTGGGTTTCAATCGCAGGCCTCAACCTGAACACACCCAGCGCTACTCAGCTTACCACGTGCAACAAGAGTACAGGCTGTGGGAGTAGAGCAGCAGGACCTGCATTTATTTCAGAGCTTCTCTGGCATAGAATTAAGAACTTTGTAAGACACTTTGGGTGGTTGTTCATCAAAATTAATGTTTAACATTTCTTGTCTCAGTAGCACAAATAGAAGTCATGGGAGGAGGGAGCTGTAATAGATCACCTTGTGCTCAGTTCTTGCCTGCTTGCTCTTTTGTACAGAACATTTTATAAAGGAAGGAGAAATTAGACAAATGTCACATGGCACTTCAGATCTGCATGTGGAGATTTGTATTCAGCCTGTGGAAGCAGTAGGTCAGAGACTGCTGTTTACAGCAGTGCTTGATTAGAGGGAAAGATCTTTTTTCAGAAATCAGCAAGACAGAGCTCTGTAGTACTGTCATTCCTTGAAGTGTGGACTCAGCCCTAATCCTTTCAGACCGCACTGACAGCAATTTACAAAGCGCAGCCTTGTTAGCATGATGCTTGCAAAGTTTTCTTCCTTTCATCTCTTCATTAAGCTTCAGATTTCAATTTTTCTGTAACTGGCATTTGATTCTGGGGCTTCAGCCTACATCAGAGACAGACTTTCAAACACTGCGTCTTTAGCCCCCTATTGATTGCTTGTAGGGAAGGCCAACAGCATCCTGGCTTGTATCGGCACTAGTGTGGCCAGCAGGAGGAGGGCAGGGATTGCCACCCTGTACTCGGCACTGGTGAGGCCGCACCTTGAGTCCTGTGTCCAGTTTTGGGCACCTCACTCCAAGAAGGACACTGAGGTGCTGGAGTGTCTAAAGGAGGGCAACAAAGCTGGAGAACGGTCTAGAGAACAAGGGAACTGGGGTTGTTCAGCCTGGAGAAGAGAAGGCTCAAGGGAGACCTTATCGCTCTTTACAGCTGCCAGAAAGGAGGTTGTAGCGAGGTGGGGATCTGTCTGTTCTCCCAGGTAAAAGGACAGGAGGAAATGGCCTCCAGTTATGCCAGCAAAGGTTTAGGTTGGGTATTAGGAAAAATGTCTTCACTGAAAGGGTTGTCATGCCTGGAGGTATTTCAAAGAGGTGCAGAAGTGGTGCTGAGGGACGTGGTTTAATAACTGGCAGTGCTGGGTTAATGGTTGGACTGGGTGATCTTAAGGGTCTTTTCCAACCTAATTGATTCTATGAATCTGTGATCACTTGAAAATGTGACAAGGACCAGTCCCTTCTCAGCTAGATGAGATAAAAGAGACAGTGTTAATTAGCTATGGCCCATACTCAGCAGCACTCTGTGAACGCCGCCTTTCTTCATATACACAGAAGTGGCGGAATACAGCCCTGCCTTGAGGGCAGCTTTTGAAGGGATGGAGAGTTACCCCCATGGTTGCAGTTCAAGCCACTAGCAGTTGTGCCCCTAAGCTTTCAAAGTCTGCTTATTGCTCAGAGAAAAAAAAAATCTAGGAACATCTGTCTTTGCAGTAAATAACAACAGAAAAGTTTGGCGCTTCTGAAGCAGTTAACATCTGCTCATACGTTAGTTAATTAACAAAGCAATATTGATCTTCGGAGAAGCCTTATCTTCCATCAGATGTAAAAAATGAAAGGAGATAGCACTGCTGACACGAGGATTGCCCAGGCTGCACACTGATCTTGTAATTTGAAATTAAAAAATTGTCCAGAAAGAAAGAGCTGCATTTTGAAGCCTCCTGTTGACTTTGCTCTGTCCTGGCTTAGGGCCCAAGTGTGGCGTGTCCACATTACTCACACCCTGCCTGGTTTTATCTAAGATTCAGTTTCTCTTGACCCCTTCTAAATGACATCGTGGAGGCAGGATTACAACCTGTTCCACATCACACGAGTACATACATATGTTGGCTTTGCATATGGATATTTGACAAGATTTCCCCCCAAATTGTTTGGAATTGGAAATGACGGGACTTCAGCAGCTAGTAGTGACTGTAAGGTAAATGCAATGAACCCCTTTAGCAGCAGCATCTATACACCTCTGCCAGTACTGAATGTTTTTCTCACTTCTGACAGAAAGGGACGGTGTATTGTCATCAGCTCAGACATGGAACTCAGATACACGAGGTGAATTTCGTCTCCCAGTTCAAACTCATACATTCAGATGTTGGCATGTCTGCAAGGTGTCTCAGCTCCTCCTACAGCTGATGGAGATCTAGTCCATAGAGCCTGGACAGGGTTGTCTTCACCCTAAGGTAGGTACCTAATGGGTCCTCACTGAGTAACAGAATGTTTGATGTTGAAGGGTTATCTGGTCCAACCGCCCTGCTCAAGCAGGGCCACCTAGAACCAGTTGCCCAGGACCATGTTAGATAGCTTTTGAATATTTTCAAGGATGGGGATTCCACAACCTCCCTGGGCAACCTGTACCAGTGCTTGGTCACCCTCACAGTAAAAACGTGTTTCCTTACTTGTGAATAAGGACCTGCATGAACCTGGGGCTGACTCAGAGAATGTGTGATAGGTCACACGGGACACATCAGGCAGCGCCTTGGGCTGCGCAGCACAGCACGATGCAGCAACAATGGTCTGCGAGTAGAGCACCATCATTGTTGTGGGCCAGCTCTGGAGGTTTCTTTTAGGAATTAGCTTGATCAAGGAGCAGTAGATCAAGGATCTCTGCGTCGCGTGCTGTCGGGCAGGGGAGATAAAGCCACAGAATGGTTTTAGGCAGAAGAATTGAACTCACTTTTCCAAAAGGCTGCTCTTCTTTCTGCTTTGGTTAGGGCACCATTCCTCTTTATTCAAATAGAATTGAAATGCTGAATGTGTAACAAAAATACCGCTGTAATCCAAAGGTTATGTCACTCCGTGGGAGACGGAGAGTAAAGCATTCGTAAGGTAAAGAGGCCTGACTTGTGCAATTGGTATCAAATCGCTCAGTAAAACACACGTACATACAGCAGACTGCAAATACCACGGTATTGACACAACATACCCACTGGGCCAGCAATGGAAACAGCAACCAAGCTATGGAGAGCACACCGGCCCGGAATTTAGAGAGAGGAATGAAAAGAGAGTCAGCCGTGAGCAGCTAATAATAAAGATGAACATCAGAGAGGCTTTTTAGGGAAGAGAAAAGGGAAAAGTGTCTTCTTTCCTGAAAGAGAGATCTTTATTACATTAGAGCTGGAAGGGCACTTTATGATCATTAAGAAACCTCTTGCTTTCATATGAGAGAGGAAAAACAGAAATAAGCAATAGATCTCTGAATCTTCCCGCAAAAATAACCAGAGGTGTTACGAAATAAATTCTATCACCCCCAAATTCTGAAATCAGGCCGGACCTAGAAGCAGTTGAGAAAAATACGCTGAGCTATGTCTTCCTCAGTGGTTTTAATTTTTGTACGTAGGCACAAACTGAATTTGATGTGCTGAAATAGAAAGGGAAAATGTACAGTCAAGTTATTTCCATCTCAGCTGGACTCAAGTGATGTTTTTCTTCGTTTCGTATCCTCTTGTTTCTACAGTGCAGAAAAACACCTGGCCATTTCTCTCAATCAAAAAATGAAGGTTTAACCTGTTTCCTGCTGTCGCACAGTGCTCTTGCTCGGCTTGAACCTAAATTCAGAAGCTGGAATTTTTGTGCCAGGTTCGAGTTATAAGCAAATCATTTACTGTGAACATGCTTCTGTGCAGCGTGTTGAAGGCTTTGCAAACAGATTTTTTCATTTTTTTTGCTGTGCCGGAGCAATATGAGTGAGTGAGCTCAGCAGAACAACTCTCAGTTATTTTACGCTTACTCAGAAATATTCCTCTGGCGCAGCAATTCATAGGTGTAGCGAGCTGAGGCTCTTGCACTGGTATTTTGGCTGTTTACCTACTGATGATATCGTTTAGCTAATTTTGTTCTCTGCAATACTGCACCTCATAACTGCAGTGATCCAACAGGCGATTTGTACGCAGCCCATGGTTCCTCTTCTGCGTTATGGCACTTGACGGTGTCTTGGTCACTGAACAGCGTGGGCAGCAGTGAAAGTGCTACAGAAGAACTACTGATATGGAGCCATCTCTGTTTTCTCTGTTCAGCTGGGCTGCTGAAGTTGATGCTGAGGGAAGTGACTACAGATGCTTTAGGCCATCACGACGTCCCTTTGGTTTAATTTATTGGGAAGCCAAATGAACCTCTGGCCCGTAACGGTAATATCTGTCTAGCAGGAGGCAAATACATGACTCTGCACTGCCTGTGCTAGTCGGTGCGTGACACAGCTATTCCAGCTCTCTCCTTTTGTGCCATTGGAACCAAACAGTTCTCCCTCAGCCCATCCCAGAGTTGCAGTCTCATGTGTATCAACCTATGAACACCTCAGCAGGTCAAACTGACATTCAAACATACAATTCTTTTTCATCAAGGACAGCAATAGTAGTATTGTGACCAAACAACATCCTTAAACCCCTGTATTTGTTGTTTAGAACCAGTGCACTCCCAGAAGACAGTATCTTCAGGACAATAAAGCATGGTGAACGCATATCTAATCCCTCCCTGATGCCCCTTATTCTTTACATCGCTCACTGTGGGATTTCTGCACAAAAGGACAAAATATTTGCATGCAGGAAATCCCACGTTATCTCTAGGAGCGGAGATTCCTTGGGCTGGCATCAACAACGGCTGAAGGAGGAAGTGCAGTGAAGACAAGACAGCCCTGCTCCGGCTAAGTGAAGAAAGCAAAGAAATGCTGAAGGTCCCAGTGTCCGAGTGAAGATCTTTGCCTAATTAACTGAAAAATTAACATCAACATTGACACCCCTCAATATGCTAATGAGCCTAATGCAGTTCACACTAAACATAAATGACTGTTGCTCAACTCTCCACCCAAACCATGCTAAACGTCACCAGAGAGTCAGAGACAAACAGGGAGGGTATAAAGAGCCAGGAGGGGTAAAACCTGTCTGGGGGGAAAGACTGAACACGTAGCAGGGACGGTCAACGGGCTGTACTCCTCTCCCTCCACCCAAGACAGGGACCCCTTCTCAGTAAGAACCGCGCTCTCACCGTACAGTGAAAATACCCGGGATAGTTTTCCCTTTGCTGCGTTACGATTAGTTATCAGTTATCAGGCTATTGAAGGGAGAACATTTATCAACCGTAATTCCGAACCTGCTACATCTGTCATTTTAATGAACTTCTATTTATTCTATTATTTCTATTGGCTTTGCAAAACTGTTTCAGTATAAGTCCTTTTGGGCTCGGCGAACACCAAACTTCTTTAACTCACTGCTGAGTGTCTGTCTGACTTCCCAAGACAGCTGCTAGCTTTTGAACTTCTGCCTTCTTTTGATGTCCAGTTCCTGTCAGGGCCAGAATGAAGGATGGAGACTGATGGGGAAGGACAGAAAAGTCTAGTCTGGCCAAGTCTCACAGCCATTCAAAGTAGCTTTGCTATTTTAAAGCCAAGATATTAAACTGTATTTATATAGTATATCATCAGAATATATTGATGTATTAACAGAACACATCAGTTGCAAAGTAGAATGTTATTTCTGTGACACCAAATGCCTGAATGTTTCTGGTTTTGCATGAAATGAAGGCTTCTCCCGTATGTTCCATAATGCTGCACTGGCGTTCGTTTGATTAAGTTTGTTTGCCATGAGGTTTTCCATCTTTTTCCCCCATTTGGTTGTCATTTGAAGCATGTACTTGGTTTTTTATGTCCCTGTTGCACATGGGCTGAGTGTTCTGGCTTGTGCAGAGGCTTCTTCTGCAATCGGTTATTCTGCGATTCTTCTTTACAGAACTGCAAGCTCACATTGTCGTCAACGAGTATCCTGGCACCTTTGCATTTGGTGATTTAAACTTTTACTGATATTCTCAGAGGCAGTGGTGAGGGGTGTGCTACAGCAACCGGTATGATCCAGATTTATTGTGACATTCTTCCTTAATTATTGAATCCATCTTGCTTTATGCTAATGAGATCTCTTCGTTAATAAAAACAGATCTGGCAGAAAATGGAAACTTAATTGACTTTCATGAAACATTTCAACAATAATAGACCTATGAACAATTAGTAACCTGTATTTATGATGCCCAAGTCCTACAATCTCATTTATTTTTAAGCAGTTGTAAAATTAGTGAATAAATGAACAATAAATGGGATATATTTGGATTGAAATAATTTCATGCAGTATGTTCTGGATTTTTGCAGTTAAAAAGTAGTTTGGATTATCTTTATTATAAAGATTATGGCATAATATGAAAGTAAAAATGTGTACCCTAACGAATCAAAATGGATTAAGTTACTGAGAAGCTTCTATGGGATTTTATTTGATCCAATTTGATTGAATATTTTCCTTAATGATCTTGAAGAGGGAGGAATCTGCAAGATAATGAAAGTAGCAGTGTTACTGAGACCGGAGAATAAATGCAGGTAATAAATGGGATAATAATAAAGGGATCTAGATCTACTGGAAGTTCGAGCAGACAATAACAAATTAAAATAAAACTGAAGAGATTTTAAGTAGTACATAAAAAGATCAGGGATCTGCAAGAGCAGAACTCTGCGTAAACTGATGAGAACTCAGAAAAGGCAAAAAATTGCTTGATTGCTGTAGAGATGGGCGGCAAGAAAAGATTAAAAGGGCAATTCCCCTGTCCTGCTTTGTGCTGGGAAGAGCCGGGGTCGAGGCTCTCTCGTGTTGGTTCATGTGAAATGCGTGTCAGAGTTTGGAAAGGAGCTTTACTGGGATAGTGTGAGGGCTGCGCATCTTGCCTGCTGACACTTTTCTGCAAACAGGTTCTGCTCAAATGCTCCAGAGGAATTGCACGTCAGTACAAGCCTTGCATACGAACTGTCTTCATAGGGAGAGCAGGCATTTGTCCGAGAAGGTTTGAAAGGTGTGGGCTGAAAGCATCAAATAACACCAGCAAGACCAAATTCCAGCTGTCGGAATCAGCTCAGTTGTTTCAAGAGCAATGTGAGGAGCAAATGAAGAAGGGATCCAAACTAAAAACTCAAATCCAAATGCTCCACATCTGTTTCGATTCATGGACGGATTTTGTGCTCCCTTTTGTAGGAAGGAGAGAAACTACACACTGGATGTGAACGCATCGCAAGAGGTGGCGCAGATCTCTTCTGGATTGTTTCCCCCACCTTGTAGCCCCAGGATGTCTCTAAGTGACTAGTGTAGGGTTTTATTCTTCACAAACCCAGTTCTCTTCCACTCCTCCAGTCAGCCAAGGTCAGTTCAGCCGGAAACCAAACCTATTCTCCAGAGGAATTAGTCGAGCACACAGCTGATGTGGCACTGTAGTGTATTAGGTCTGGACATGACCTGGACCACAAATGAGCATTAACAGGGGAGAAAAAGAAAAGCGAGTTCTTTTTCTACCCTGGATCAGCAGAGTGCCCTTGCATGTTTTGTGGTTTCAAAATCAATGAAGTAGGAGGTTTCTGTCATTACACAGTACCATGTCTGCCCAGTCTCCACGGGCTACAGTTCAGCTCCAGAAGGTACCGGGCAACTGCAGCTGTGGACAACCTCAGAGCTGCTCCAAGTTCCCACCAGCGCAGCGGGGATGTCTGCTGTGCACAGCAATGTAAGGTATTTGGATTCACAGTCATATTTAAAAACCTTTCTTTAAATAGAAGAAAATGATAATTACAACTGCGCTTCACAGCAGTGCTTAGCTACCTCCTCTTCGGGAGGTCAGGGAGAAAAAAGGAGTGGAGCGGAGGAACAGGCATCAGATTTTCAGCCCCTGCCCCATTACCCAGGTGTGTCAGGGACTGGGTGACCCTGTGTGAGCTATTTTGGTGCCTACTATGGGCTTGAGGTTCAAACCCGGAGACTAGCGCCTCAGCCTGTCTCGTAGGCGGGCTTGCTGTGGTAGCTGCTGGCAGCCCGTGGTTCCAGCACGGGCTGTCATCGTCCCTGCTGTCCCAAGGCAGAACCAGAGAGCCTGGCTGTGCTGGCTGATGCACGGATGCAACTGCTTGTCCCTCTTTTGAACCCAGATGCCAGTGTCTGGTTTTGGTTGCGTAATGGTTGGATTAAATGCAACTCTTTATTTCTGTGCCTCTGATAAACCAAAGCAATATTCTCGCTTGTCCCTAGGCTGGGGGTTGTCCTCTGCCATGTCCCAGAGTGAGGCCTTGTACTCATTAGAAACAGTATATATAATAGTAATAAAAAGCCTAATATGAGAACTTGCAGCGTGCCCTACATCAAAGACTATTTTACAGTATTTTATTTCATCTTGCAAGAACTGTGTCTCGCAGAGAGCAGCTCACAGCCCTCATGCCCTCATGCCCTGCTGTCATTGCACGTAAATCTAATTAAATTAAAGGTTCAGACTAACCAACACAAAGGTCCCCTCTGTAGGACTCAGTCCCACGTTTTCTGTTGTATCTCGTTCCATCAATTTATTCAGTGTCATGTCTCATTACGCCGCATCACTCACTACTCTGAGTGGTGAGACGCAAATCGTTCCCGCAGTGCCCTGGCACTACCTCAGCAAACAGCACTTGAGGGCACGGGCAGCTCACTCCCAGGACCGTAACAGCACCTCTGCAAAAAACCTCAGATCAGAATTGTTTGCAGGGACTGTGTGAGAGAATTTGCTAAGACACTCATCTAGGAAGGCATTTACTGCAGGACAGAACGGGAAGTACGAGAGCGTTGTCAAATGCTTTTTTCTCTATAATAAGCTGACTGAGCTAAAACTTTACTACCCTGGAAAATTCTCTGTGCCTTCACTTTGTGTTTTACCTCATTTGAAAATTGCCATTTTGGGAAACGGACGTTGAATATGTGCTTTTAAACTTAGGATAATTACTTATTTTCAAATACCTCTCAGGAACCCTCCAGTTTCTGCCATTTTTCAGCTGGACAGAGCTGAGCTGAGCATTCC
>NW_010422550.1:17309-19643 GCF_000710305.1 Buceros rhinoceros silvestris
GCGCTTCCACCAGTTTGCATGATGGCACCATCATACTTTCGGTATGTCTTTGTTCCATTTTTCACTCACTGGTGTCAGCTGCGTGTCAGCCTGAACTTTCCGTTCTTTAAGCAGACTTCCAGTTCCTTCAGAAACAGTTTGTCAGTAGCTCTTGTGCGCAAGGTTGACGCGTGCAAACTCAATAACCTGAACGTTTCAGATCTTCTGATTGTTTGTTTCCTCTAACGATGTCTGTTGCAATGTATCTGATAAGACAGTGCTATAATGTCACCTGTATATATTGAGAGAGGTGTATACATCCAGATTGCTACTGACAAACAGGTAGGACTGATCACATGTGCAAAAGCAAGCTGTGAAGAAAGCTGATAAGCTGCATTATTGCAATCAATCAATCAATCACTCAATGGATCCATCAGTTTCCCTAACTGTATCTTAATTTAAATGAGTCAGAAATATTATGCAGTTATTGAAACACTAAACTACGATGTACGGACAGAATGCCATAGGGCACGTGGAGCAAAGATTCGCTCAGCCTCATGGAGATGTCTGTTGCAGCATTGTGTCCTCTTTCAGGTACCATTCTACAAATTCAAGGCAGGCCAGCTGGGAAGAAGTCAAGGGAGAAGTACGAAAATGCCTGGAACCTAAAGCCATGGACTCAGAGGGAAAGCTAAAAGAATTGGGTTGGACGGAAGGAATTAGAGAAGTTACTGAAGTGAGACACAATAATCTTCAAATATGTAAAACAGAGCTGCACAGAAGGCAGTCAGATGTTCCCATATCCATTACAAAGATGAAGTAATTGGATTAAATTCCAGCAAGGGAGATTTAACTTAAACATTAGGCTACATTCGCTACCAGTGCGGCTAGCTGAGCTCGGGAGTGGGCTGCCGGGGAGCCGGGCGTTTCTTCAGCACTGGAGACTTTCCAGAACAGACAAGCATATGCCAGGCTGGCACAGGTAGAGACGACCTTGCCTTGTGCATTCTGATGAGCTAGGTGATCTCTAAACCTCTTCCAGCCTGGTTTTCTTCGGTCCCTAGGAAAATTCTGAAAATGTTTGCTGCTGTCTAATGAGGACAGCAGAGAAAACCCGCTCCTTGGCAGTGGTTTGTTGGGGATGCTTTTACTGCAAAAGCGAGCAACTTTTACCTCTGTTGTCAGGTTTGTACTTTTGTACATTCACGGGTAAGGAAGAAAGGGAGCAAAGGTAGAGGGATGGGATGCAGTTTATTTAGTCGTGTAGTCTCTTAGTTACCCTCTCTAGCTAAACACAGTCCAACTCTGTAGTTTCTCTCAACCAGAAATTAAACTTTCTTCTGCCTTCTGGGTCCCTTCCTTTTGATTGATACAACAGGACTGAGCTGTTCATCAGTTTTCTTTGCTGGACAGTCCAGACAAGCAGCTCATTGAAATTCTTCGGGTTGGTTATGTGGTGAGAAGTGCTGCAGAATTGCAGATCATTGTTGCTGGTTAAGGAAATACCTTTCAGCAAGTAACAATATCTTTTGACTACCCTGTGTCTTTTTTTGTGGCTTCATATTATTTCCAGTGATTCTTCAAAAATTGAGTTTTTTACAGCTCTTCTCTCTTCTGATGACTGCTTAGTACTGTCTTCTGTTGTTTGCCAGGTGCTGGAGCTAAGTAAATTATGTATTTGGAATACATAATCTGATGAATGTGCCAGCTTCCATTTGAAAATAGTTCTGAATCAGCAGGGATTTCTGCAAATGTGGCTGCTATTTATAAGTGGTTGCTAGATAGTTTGGAGAAACCTACTGGTGGCTGGTAAACCTCAACAGTTCGTTATTTAGATGGTGTAACTGAGCTGGTAAGCCACAGTGTTTCTGTTCCCTGAGTAGACAATCAGAAGTTTTTAAGCAGGTGAATGGTGAGTAACAAATGAAGAGTAACAATTTTGTGTGCAGGAGAACCCTTCTCCATAAAAGGAAAAACAGAATCACAGAATCATCTGGTTGGCAGAGACCTTTAAGATCATCGAGTCCAGCCATTCCCCCTGCATTGCCAGGATCCCTCAACCATGTCCCTCAGCACCAAATCCACACGGCTGTTAAACACCTCCAGGGATGGGGACTTCACCAACTCCCTGGGCAGCCCGTTCCAATGCTTCATGACCCTCTGCGTAAAGATATTTTTCCTGATATCCAATCTAAATTTCCCCTGACACAACTTAAGGCCATTTCCTCTCATCCTGTCATTCAAAACATGGGAGAAGAGACTCACCCCCAGCTCCCTACAACCTCCTTTCAGGTCGTTGTAGAGAGCGACAAGGTCTCCTCCCCTCAACCTCCTTTTGTCCAGGCTAAACAATCC
>NW_010422551.1:0-13287 GCF_000710305.1 Buceros rhinoceros silvestris
CCATGTTGAACCCAGGACATATGGATTGTGAAAGGCAGTATACCAGAACATTAAGACACCCCCTTAACATACCTGGCACTTGTTTCTCCTGTTCTTTGGGGACAATGACAATTGTCTCCAGCAGTGGACCAGCGCACTGAGGTGTCCCCTCAATGCACCTGACTCCTACTCCCCTCCTGGGAACAATTACAACTCTATGACAGGTTAGTACGTCTATGCTTGGGTCATGGCCCAAAGTGGGCAAACACCAGAACCTGAAAATCTAGCAAGTTCTGGGCATGCACAACTGATTACATCCCCCAAGACAGGCCAAAATGGAAAAGCACCTGACAAAAGTCAATTATCTCCGATCCTATTATCAGCGACCCTAAGCAAAACCCTTTGAGCTCGCTCTCCTGGATCTCAGTGGGCTGAGACCAGCATCTCCCCTGAGCTGGGACGCCTCTTAGTGCCATCTATTGACAAAGTCTGCACAAGGCCTGAGCAAGACAACCTCCTTGATTCTCAACTACTGCCCATTGAGGAGTGCTGATCCATTGCGAGGGTCTACTCTAAACTCATAGGGGTGTTGTAAAAAGAGAGGAAATAAACCCGGTCTTAAGGCTGACACCAAATATGCAAGACAAGCCAAATCGGGGCGGTGGGGGGGTGGTGGGGCACGAATAATGACGGTTTATTTACAAGAGCAACATTTACAGGTTCTTTTGGTATTGCCTCTGATAAACAAACTGCAGCGTTTTGGCTCATTTATCAGAGAGACTGCACAGGTCTGATACCGAAAGCTTACAACCTGTCTGTTATAGCCCGGCTGCGTGGTACAATAAGCCCGCCAGTACACAAATGGTGCATTAGGAGTAAGTAGAATCACGATTACTACCATACAAAATACTCCTGGGGACAAAATACACCTGAGGACACTAGTATCACTACCCATGAAATGTCCAAGTTGGGGGGTGGAGAGGGGAGTGAATGTATCAATCCGTCCATCGGTATGGTGTCGAGTCTCCTCCTATCCCAATTTGGGGTTGAAATTGGGGTTATATTTATACCCAGGTTTTTTAGATGACATCATTGGTATAGACGGGCGTGTGGGGATGACTGAGACAAGCTTATCGCTTATGTTAATAGCACGAAGTCCGTCAATTTACACCTGCATGGGTGGAGGTAACAGCTTGTTTTGTCCAGGGCAGAAAAATGGAAGAATGAGACCACCGGACCTCCGGCCATGCTTCACACTCCTCCAGGACATTCACATAACACCTAACGCCAGATATAGATCTAGTGATAGTTGCAGTTTCGATTGTCACTTCGCCCAGGGCTGAATTATATCGACAAAGAGCTCGCAGGCATCCTGCTGCAGACATGTACATGTCTTGGTGACCTGGACTTTCTGCAGGGACTGTCCTCTCTACAAGGGGGAAATTTTATATAGGTTAGTCCCTTCCACCCACCTCTCTACCTAGCTATGTGCTCGATCATACATATTTACCTTCACGATTGTGCGTGTCTATATATTTCACTGTATCCAAGTATTTCTGTCTGTCTGTGTATGTTTGTGTTTGTATTTGCAGGTTTTGTGTTTACACATATATACATACTTTGATTTAGGATATCCTGTAGTAAGTTAGCGTGAATCTTGTAATTTTCAAATCTTTACCTACGTTGCTTTTTTATTGTAACATAACTTTACTAAATCACTTGCTAATCCTTAAAATTATTGATCACTAAATGCTGCTAAAATTCAACCTTTTCATTTACCTTATACTATCAATAAATTTTGAATTGCTGCTAAATCGAACCATCTCAAACATATTCACTCATGGCAGCGTTGCTAGAGGAAGCTCTGTAGTTCATCCCACGGTACTAGTAATTAAAGATACTCACTCCTACACTTCAGTAGCACATGTTCTCTAAACATCACACTACCTTTACTGAAATTTGGGAGATGTGTAAGAAAACAAATAAGAGGACCATCTCCCTCCTCTCTTTCTTTCAGTCACTTGAAGTGCTGTCAGTAAGTAAACAGAAGCAGGACAGAGCACTGCTGCATGACCTGAACTTGCTGAGGGACAGTGAGGCAGGGGAGTAACTGCTTCCTGCGGCACACAGAGTTGGGTTCTAAAAATAATAGCTTCTCACATCAGCTGCTTCTGCCTTTTGAACCAAGAGCTGAGAAAGACCCATTCATTCACGTGGGTGGGCTGAGAAGAAAACATTATCAACTTCTGTTAGAGTTGTTTTCAGAATGATTGCTCATGGTGTACACAAAAAAAAGTTTCAGAAATAAAATAAAATAAAAATCTCCATTACATTTCTTTCATTTTAAAAAATATTTTGCTTCAAAGCCCTAACAGCTCAAGCCACTTTTTCTAACATTCAGAATGCCAAGTGCAACACCAAGATATCAGCCAGTTTGTAAAATCCTTTTTGTCTATAACGAAAACATTCCTTTTGTATCAGTTTAAGAGCTAATGGTGGTTTTTCTTTTTCCTGATAAAGTCATGCCAGTGTACTGAACACATACATCCCGCAGTCTTTCTCTGCCCAATAATGTAAGCCTGTCTAGCTGAACCCTACCTGATACTTTTCATTTACTTTTTACACATACGCTAAACTACTGATATATTTTCATCTGTATTTTTACTTCTACTTTCCTGACCTACTTTTCAAACATGAGGCTTTGGGAATACTGTTACACTTACATTTGCCTACAGGATGTCTGGACTTCTGCTAAAGTAATTTGTTGATTCTTACTACAGCATATGTCCCTATTTTTAGAAGAATAATAAACTAGCATGTTAGATTATTCACTGCCAGCATGAAAAAGCTAACCTTAAATATTTCACGACAATGCCACAAATGAATGCATTTGTTGAAGGTTTCTTAAAAGAATCGACATTTTCAGATGATGAATTTTGACTTACCAATGGAGCAGGTTTGCTAGGAGTACTGACAAGCGTACTGACAAAACATACAATTCTGTCATCACTTCAGTCCTTTTACCTCTGAAATCCAGTGGGAAATCTAGCAAAATGCATTTTGTTACTGAATTTATTTGAAACACTAATACAATACTAACAACCTGATGATTAATTTGGCTTCCAGTCCTAGACTGAACTTGAATTTCCACAGCCATTTTGTACTGGAGCTTTGGGTACCAAAATGACAGATGTTAAAAAAAAGAAAATATCTATCTTTCTCTGTTACTAGGCTTAGAAGTTGAAGAAGTGGTTTTATAAAAGCATGACTATTCTACCTCTTTATTCTCATCTTTCCTTAACTTCTGCCTAGTTCACAGCCCAGCTGTTGAAGGAACCAAGAGAAGTCTTGTGATTAATTTCAGTCACTTGTCACTTAGAGAAGAAATTCTTCATCAATTCTACTACTGAGGTATAGCTTGTAGACGAATTGGTTAACATATGTATCACCTGTTCAAAGAAAATACAAAACTATAACACTAAAAACCAGATTAGCTAATAATTAAAATGGAAACCTTCCGCTACAAAGACTGGTCCCTTCGAAGATTTGAGTGGGTATTTTGCTTTGCACAGGAAATATACTCACTAAAATTAATGAGAAAATTCACTGTATGTCAGAATGTAAATCAAAATGACTGAAATCACCAAATTTAATGAGGACTTAAATCAGTAAGCAGAGGAGCTTGACTTAAATCTTTGAGTTTAGTATTGTTTTTCATTTGTAGAGTGTTTTCTTTAAAGAAAACTTCAGTCTTTTTGACTGGTATAATTTTTCATCTCTTTTCGCAGCCAAGGAGCATTAGACACAATATACCCATAAACAGTGACAAATATAACTGTGTCACTTAATACAAATTTATTCAAATTTTTTATTTTTACTTTTTATTAAGTATGAAAATAGTGAATAGAATATTTCTTATTAACTAGATTCTTTTATTTGGGTCTATGCATATGGATAGAAAATTTAATCTGTTTTAAGTAAACAGAAAAAGAAATTAAACTGCTTTAGTCAGGGAGTAATACCATTTAACTTCATCCACCTAAAATTTAAGCACCTAGTCTCAGCCAGTAACTGAGGTTCTGTTTGTAGTCAGTGGAGATAAAAGGCAACTTTGGTGAGCGATTTCTCTTTCTAATGATGAGATGATTTGTCATCTGTAATGGCTATCTTCTCCCACAAACTAAAACAGGGAAGGCAAACTTTTTTCTCGGAATTCAACAGCTAATGCTAGCTGTAATGCTTCTCACTCATATTATTTAATCTAAACACTTAAGTGCACTTAAGAAATAATAATTTAAAAATCTACCAGAATTTACACTACTAAATAAACAAAATAATTTCAAATGCAAAGGACGTCCTATCTATATTTTGCAATTTAAATTGATTGATTTTGATAGCCCAGTTTTTTTAATTTAACTGTAGACTAACAAAAATAAGGCAAACTTTCAGGTTCTTATAATTTCAACTTGTTTCTTAACTTTTAGGGAACAAATCATTGGATAGAATTCACCGAGTAAACTGAAATAAAATACTTTCCATGAAGATTAGGGTATTTCTGTCAGAAGCTCATTTTGCACTTTAACAAACTGTGTTTCAGGTGATTGGCCAGTGATTTCCAGTGGTTCACTGAGATGTCTTTCTAAAAAGCATCTACCTGAAACATAGTATGCTTAATTATGGTTTTGTTGTTGTCATTTTTCTTATTTCTTTTTTTATGCGTGTGTGCTGGGAATAGGCTCTAGGCAAAACAAATGTTCAGAAAAGTGCTCATGAATAGGATCATATTGCCTCAGTATAATTTTATGGTTTGTCATTATAAGAATGTAAGCCAGAATTAAAATAAGCATTTTGCAACCTTCACTACACAATGTTTCATCTGCAGAACACATATTTCTTCAAATTTCTATATGTTTCTCTGTGATGAAAGTATTAAAAACAAGCAAAACCAACAACAAATTGCAGATGTCTTGTAGAATATCCAAAGAAAGAAAAAACCTAAAACACGTCTTTCACTTCTATTTCAGATCTTTAAAATGAACAATATAATCAGTGTTTGTTAGTAATTGCTTATTGCATTCCTATACCTGATGAAAACACTACAGGAGAAACAAAAACCAAAAAGAGATTGAGAATTCTACTTACTGATTCTTCTATTAAGTAGAAAATCACATCTCCCCTTCCCCTGAGGTGTTCTGCCAACAATGTACTGCTATAGACAATAAAGTGCTGCTTGGATGCTTACTCTTCTCACAGCAAATTTACAGCTAAAAGGAAAAACAGACTTACTAAAAGTACACACCACCACCATTTGCTGCCTGTAACTAAGTTGTGCAAACACAGATATTTAAAAGCTCACAATCTCAGAGGATACCATCTTGTAAGCCAAACTAATAACATGAAGATTTATAGTTGAAATATGTGAGGTTCTTAGAGACCATCTACTCATAGATAAAAATAAAAAAAAGAGGAATGTATCTTTCTTTATGAAAAAGATCAAAAGAAACATCCTACTTGAGCAGGACAGTACTGTAATAATGTGTTTAGGATAAAGCATAATTGATGTACATTACCTGAAATTGAAAATACTTCAGCTGAGAAGCTACTGCAGAAGTTATTTACTGTCAGCTCTACATAGACAATACATGAAGAAGGATTCCTATCATAAAATTAATGTGTCACAACACCAGTTAGAAAATAATCTCTCTTTTGGCTTTGAGGTAGTCTATTTTGATCTATTATCCTGCTGCAGACACTATGATAACACTAGAAAATGAAAATATAATAACGAGCATAACAACCTTGGATTATCCTTGGTGCCTTTCTCTATACTTTTTCCAGTTCTACTACACTCTTTTTGGGACAGGGAGACCAGGACAGCACACGGTACTCAATGTTCAAGCACCTTGTATAATGTTACAATCATACAGTGATGCCATGATGTTTAGTTTTCTGTCACTTTCCTAATAAGCCCTGCATTTCTATTTGGTTTTGGACCACTCCCATGCATTTATCTGAAGCTTTCATAGAACTATCCACCATAACCATTAAGTCTTGCTCTTCAGCAGCAAAGGTCAGCAGCTTAAGGTCTATCGTTCTATTTGTGAAGTTAGCATCTTTTTTCATGCATAAGCATCATTTTATATTTATTTGTACTCAATTTCATCTACGTCTCTGGTTTCTGCATGACCAGAGGTATCACATCTGTAGTTCTCTATATATACCCAAGAGCCAAGTGTCGTAAAAAACAGCAGTCTATTTGCTTCCCTCCAGTCTTCATAGTTCAAGGCAGTTTTAAGCAAGAGGTTAGGTGCTCTCACCCATGGGATCTGTGAGAACTCTTTGCTGAACACTCATTCTTGAGACTTGCTACTTCTTGTCAATTTTCCCACAACATCTTCTACACTCTTTTTATTTTCAACAGATTCTCCACCAGGTCCTCCACAAAGAAATCCACAAGATTTCATTCTTCTTCATAACAAGATTTTAATTGTGAAAGTGTCTACAGATACTTTTTTACAGTGAACGTCAACACAAAGACTTCATTTAGCTTTTCTGTTATGGTCTTATCTTAATTTCTACCTCTATTCTGATTCTTCTGGATCTGCAGGCACTCCTGAAGACTTGTTGCTTTTAATGTGCTTTAGGAAAGCTTCACTATAATTTAGATTTCCTTTACTAATTGTCCCCCCCGCCTCTCCCCCAAATTACGGGGAACAATGACTACCAGAAACTAAGGCACAAATGTTTTCAAGAAATCAAATTGAAAAAGCTTGTGAATGATTTACTGCAGAGTGAATAGAAATCATTTGGCCTGACCAGAAAGACGTCAGAGTTAAAATTCTAAGCATAAGTTAGTTCCCTAGACTTCTACAAGGGAAACCACACAAAGTTTATCCCAGCTGTTTTAGAATGGGGTTCACTGCTTCTGGAGGTACCTCCATCTCTCTATTCATTATGGAATATGGGAAACCATATTTTACACACAAAGCTGTGCAAAATGACCTACATATATAGTCTCCCATCTAGAATATAAGAATTACTACTAGGTTCAAAGGAACATTTAATCGCTCCCAGACAACATGAATTCACTAGGTAGGTGAAGGTTAATGTTGCAGAGATGGTCAAGTAAAATTTTAGAGCAGAATATGTTTGAGCAAAAAGAAAGCTCATATTTGTGAAAGCCTTATTATGATAAGTGCCCTTATTTACCATGTGATAAATCTCGGTCCCATGTTCTTAAGTTATGTGAAACCTGATTTCCAAAATGATACTCAAATGCCCCTCCACTGCAGTAGCTTATGAATCTTGTTTTATTCTAGCAATACGGTCAGGTTTATGTACATATGTGAACACTGCGAAGTCCAGCCACAGAAGATCTGCAGTTAGAGCCATTAACTTTTCAAATGCCATAATCTTTTCAATACCGAGGTAACATATTACTATAATAATGAGATACTACAGGAAGAGACATATTACTATGTGTACTATACAAGTGCACTTGATAAGTAGTTACTGCAGTTTCTTAGGGGATTTTAAGTACATTACTTAATTTCAAGGAGAATTCCCCATCATGCAGTGGTATACAAAAACCAACACTCAAATTAGCAGAATGCAATTAAATTGATTGCACTCATAGGGACTTCAACTGTGAAATCGTTTAAGCACAGGAGTCAATGAGTAACTTAATAAACAGAAATTGGTACACATGGATGTTATGGCCACTGCGTCTCTTCTGATTATCTGCATATGACAATTTCAGGAATCTTTCCAAATGAAGATAAAATTTGTGCAGAATGAAAACTGGATGGTGTCACATGCAAAACCTCTCCTGTAAGAGGCAGTACTAACCCATCAGTTCCTAGAAAACCACTAGGTGAGGAGGAACCTCTTTGTTCCCCAATTCTGTTAAAGCAATCTTTGCAAGGTCTGAACTGCCTTTCTGCATGCTGCAGACTGCTCTAAGAAAATGCAGGTCTCCCTTTGTAAATCGGCAAAGAGAAGTTGTGGGGCAGTGACGCAGCAAAAGAAAGAGAGGCAACTCCATGGCTAGAGTCTCTTATCTCCATTCCTACCTTTCTTGATCTATCAATGAAATAGATGCCTCTTAAAAATAATGTTTCCACTTTCAATTCCAGGCAGGAAATGCTGCAGCAGACTGGGGAGCAAACAAGTGACTCAAGACTCCCTAACATTACCAGGAATTTCTTTCCCATGCAAATCTAAAGCCCTCTCTGCTGCTGTTACAGAGCCATGCCTTTTTTTTTTCCCCCTAAATCATTCTTTGGAGGGAGCAAATAGCTAACTGTCCTTCACAGGAACTGTCATCTTTGACAATTCAACCAGATTAGAGGATATGAAGAGCTAGTTCCAGGTATGTGCAAAGATCTGGGTGTGGTTTTAGGTACTGAAGGTGACACGTCCATTAGGAAAGCACACCTGGAAGATGCAGGCTGGGTTCACCAAATACCTGCTAGGTATTTGGTGACCTGTCTGTCACTAACTGGTGACTCATGCCATCTTACTGCGAGTATCTGAAGTAAAAGAGGGTTCATTCTCTTCCCCATTTGCTTAAGATAGAGCCTCCCTCATTAGTATAAATTTCAGCTGTGGTCAAATAAACACATTAACCTCTTTGCATTTCACTGTGATTATTTCAAGAAACAGCCTCCATCAAGAGAAGGAATACAAATTTAAAAAAAAAATCATCTGAAAGATGAACGTTTGAAATGTTGAAAGTTGAAAAGACTCTCCAAAATGTAATTTATAAATAAAAACAGCAGAAGGAGCAATAGATCTATACAAGAATTATAAACATGCAAATACAGGGCAAAGAAAGAGTAAAACCAAACCAAACCACATGGAGGGAAATAATGCATCTTTCAGGTTTTCTCATCAGTTCTAATTAACAATAATAATTAATCCCTAGTCAGAGGCAGAAAACTAAGATCAGCCTTGCTGACAGGAACTGGAAATGATATTACCTGGTATCCAAACTATAAAATTATCTGGTTTCAGGAATACTTCTTTGACATTTAGCAAGTATGGCACAAAATATTTTTAAAAATATAAAAAATATAATTGCCTTTATTAAGAAGGTTATAAATCCAATCCTGAACCAAACACACTGACTTCAGGGCTTACATGACAGCCTGCTTGGTCTTGAGTTCTCCAAGACTTCACCATGACTCTGAGTAAAGGATCCAGAAAAAGTGTCCAAGAGACACTTGTTCTCTTTTCAGGAAAGCAACTTGGAGTTCCCTTGGCAACAGCTCTGACACCTTTGCAATGTGTCCCTGGCACCTATCCACCGCATGCTGCTTTTAGCAACAGCAAGGCAGATAAGTCATCTCTTTCTATTTTGTCTATTTTCTTTACAGTGGAATGCATTTTCCACTGACAGCAAGAGATGTATATACAAATACACATCTTATTAAAACGCTCATATTTTAAAAAAATAAAAAGGAAGTAGTTTCTAAGCCCTTAATATTGCAGATTTTTGGACATCGAAGTGAAAGAAATATGTTGGGTAACTAAATTTAATTACCTAAGATGACCTAAGATGATGAACACTGCCAGGCCTTTTCCTAGATTACTATTTCCAGTCACTCTGACTCAGCACTAACTATGATCATCTAAAGGTCTGATCTTCATGGCACATGCAGGAACCAAGAATCAAAACCCAGGGTATCCATTTCCCTGTTTTAGAGCTACACACTCTACTCTTCAGTTTGAAATGCGAATGCGACAATAAGACCACTGAGCTTGAAACTAAAAAAAAAAAAGAAGAAATTAAAAAGTTGCGTAACATAGAGCAAGTTTCTGAGCTGTTACTCCTACATGCTGTCAAAACTAATATCTGAATGAATTGTCTGCCACATACATCTCAGTGTGGATACAGTGTTTTTATAATACAAAAGTGATGTTTACATAAATGTGCCACCCCCGTTCCTCTTCTCCCAGGCTCTGCTTTTTTCAGTTTGGGTACTGCAATCCAAACTATAAAATTATCTGGTTTCAGGAATACTTCTTTGACATTTAGCAAGTATGGCACAAAATATTTAAAAAACCATTAAAAATACAATTGCCTTTATTAAGAAGGTTATAAAACCAGACACATTTCTAAGGTCCAAATTTTGTTTAACTTAAAATCTAGAATCACCATTTTGATGCCTGAGGCTCTGATTTCATTATCACATCAGTTTAAAAGTATTTTGTTCAAGATTCTGTGTTATCTTCTTGATTTCTAGGTCTATCCTCAAAAAGGCTAGAAATTCTGTTTCTGGCACTGATTTGAACTGTTTCACACTACTGTATAGATTGCATTAAGGATGAAAAACTAGTTGGCGTCCAAAAATGCCGGTGAGCCAGGTGTATTAAATTAATGAAAAAGATTGCTTTGTTAAAAAATCATTACTATTAATAGTAGTAATAGATAGATAAGAAAACTTTAGCATCTGAATGTCTTTTCTTATGTATGGGTTAATGGTGCATGCGAGGTGGCCTGGGTAAAATGTCTAGCCAGAAAACAAATTCCAAACATGAAGATTTTTGTCTTCAGTTGTGGAACGTGATAGCTTTAATCCAGCCAGTCTGCTTGCCAAAGACAAGGCAGCTACAGCAATGTGCTTGGGATCAATGTGTTCTTGGATCAGAAAGCATTGCTACACTTGCATTTCTGCTGGCATGAAAGCTAGTGAGAGGAAATACAAGTTGTGCATGCCCATGCATAGGGCCATCATCTTCATTCACATGGACATAGCCAAAGCCTAATGCAGGAGGTGAAGGTGATACATAATGTTAGGTGATTCATTCTATCCACATGTTAAAAAACACTGCAGGAAGGATTCAAATACAAAAGATAAGTAGAAGATACTTAACAAAATATGTTAGAAACGTGTTGTGGAACTTACTATTTGCAAAGCAAGGCAAAATACTCAGAAGAAATATTTATAAAGGTTTGAGGTTATTAATCATCACATCATCCTGAGAGAACAGTGCACATACTAACAAAATACTTTTATTATTAAATCAGAAGAGAGGTTCTGAACAGAATGTGCACTTCATGAGGGACTGTTGACAATGTGGTAAGAGCAACAGGCAGCAGGTCAGGCACTTAGCCTCTTCTGCCATCATGCAAAGCATTATCTATCAAAATATTTAACAAGGTTACAGTTTATGAATAGATTCTTGCTTACAATGCAAAGTAAGTGGTACCAAAAACTATAGCATATTCCAAACAACAAATATACAAAGTAAAACATTTTAAAATACAGCTTTCTCATATTCTCCAACTCTGCACACAAAACCAAATAATGTAAAATTCACTTTTATTTTAAAAATAGAAGAATAAATAGAATGTGTTGACACATTATTTTTATGATAACAGAATACAAAGCTCAAATTCAGACTTCATCATCTGAATGTTAGGCTTTCATCAAGAAAGCAAATAACGTTCGTATGACATATCCGGCTTGGGGTGAGACTGCAGACATTCAAGGGTGGCAATGAGACAATAAATTATTTTTTCCTGACTGCAAATTGTCAGTAAAGTTGTTCTGAGTAGACTGTTCAATTTTGTAACTCCGTCATTGTCCTTTTTACAACAGATTCCTCATCAAGCTGAGCAATCATGACAGCTTGAATCAGTAGTTCACTTTCCTTTTAACAAGCATCTACATGCAAGATAATGTATTTTTAACCACCTTATGCTAGCGAACAGAACTGACATGGGATGACTAGCATTCAGAAAGCAGTGTTCATCACTACATACCACTTTGCTCCAGCAATGACCTTGGGGAAAAGGAAAGCAATGGCTTTGGTTTCATAACCAACCATTCTAGAAAAGGCAAAGTGTAAGAGCTCTACCTGAGTGAAGATGAAATCAGGTAAAAATTTAGAAATTTTTAATTTTATTCTGGTTGTGAAGGAAACACAGAAAGGCTTCTCTATAAACCTAATATTCACATCAAACAACCCTATAAACATTCAATAAGGCTTTACAAAATAGAGAAAAATATTTTTGTATTTTCTCTCATTCTCTCTTCCAAACCCTTCTCTGGTATTTTGCTTTTCTTTCCTAGATTGATTTTGCAAAGAGTCTTTGCTGTCTTAAGTGCTGCCTTGATCTTCCCCATTATTCACCTGTTACGACACAGAGTAGATCTGATGCTGAAGAAGGACTATACCTTACTAATTTATTTTTAGTGGCTGTCATTATTCCTTCCTGCAGAGGATTACGTATAGTAGAACACTTTCTAAATCACGTATCTTGCCTTGGAAGTGAAGAGTGTCCAGAGCTAATGAAATGTAAATCAATATATCAGTAAATCAATATAGTGTAATTTCAGTGTCCAAAAATGCTTCTCTAGGAGGCAATTTACCAGTAGGAATATCTGCTCTTTAGCTCGTCAATCTTGTTCCACTGAAATTAACAACAAAACTCGGGTAATTCCAGAGTGTCAAACTGACCCAAGAATTTGCACCATAAAACACGCAAATATGGGAGTATTTTAATTCCCTGATTGAGAAAATATTGCTTATACTGATAGAAGTAATA
The DNA here is from genome assembly GCF_000710305.1 of Buceros rhinoceros silvestris. Taxonomy (NCBI): domain Eukaryota; kingdom Metazoa; phylum Chordata; class Aves; order Bucerotiformes; family Bucerotidae; genus Buceros; species Buceros rhinoceros. The sequence goes on from NW_010422551.1 coordinate 12,536, forward strand.
CTTTTCCTCAGAATTAAGAGGCAAAAACAATAAGAGGTTAAACTGCATTTCATGCACATTGCCTTTAATAAAGTTGCTTAGGAATAATCACGACCAATATCATCACAAGAAATTTGTGTATCAATTCACCTTTTGAGGGAGGAATCCCAACATCAGGTGGGAAAACTGAAGAGCATGAAACCATAGACCATCCACCTCATCATACCCCAAGAGCCCCAATTCTTTTTCTTGTGAGGAAAAAGAATTTTTTGAAGTGTCAACAAAGGCATAATGCCAGGGCTTCTGACAATTAAAAAACCCCACACTTTGAAGCAACCATCGTCATTCCACTTTAAAATAAAACAAAATTAACTAAACCAAAACAACTCAATTTTTGAAATAGCCATTTCTCAGATGGATTCATTGTCTAGCTTGCAAGCCCTTCAAGGTAAATACTTCATCTCACATGTTTACACATTGGCTTAAGCAGCAAGTTTGTCAGCTCATTTGAAGTCCCTGTGTGTATTAATTTAGGTATTAAAAAAAACAGAACTGCACAAGATCTCCTGTGATTATAAGAGTCAGGAGCATAAGAATGTAGATTTTAATGTTTTATAACTGTTCTCTTTCAAATATTTATCTGCTCTTCTATAACATATCCCATTTTTTGTTCTCCTTTCTTTCTTTTTTCCATTTCTTATTTCTCTCTGGTATCATTCCTTATCTGTTCTCACAGTTGCTTTTAGAAATGGAACCTAGAGAAAACTCCTGCT
>NW_010422551.1:13361-17359 GCF_000710305.1 Buceros rhinoceros silvestris
CCTGCTGAAAGATAACAACTCTGTTTGAGGATTAAATAGTCCATGAGGAGATTTAGCACATGCAGGGGAGCCGATTCTGCTCAATGCTAAGCAGAATCAGTCACACTCTGAGCATCAACAATTACAGCTAGCTTCAGCTGGCTTAAGAGTGGCAGTATTTTACTGGATTCAACCCTCTCAAATAAGTGAGAAACAAAAGCAAAAAGAAAAAATAAAGCCATGGCTCAAATATAAGCAAAGAAAATATTGCAAGATGTAACTTAATGTAATTGTGACTGGAATTTTTTGTACATCCTAAAGCCAGAATTACCAATGCCCTTTTAAATCAAGAATCAGATATTAAATAATACATATATTGAAAACCTCATTCTAGTACAGCTGACCTACTCTGCCAGCCTCTAAAATAGCAACAAAATCTGAACATCTTCAGAGTGTTTCTGAAACTTAAAGATATTTGTTGGCCACTACAAAAGCAATGCCTCCTGTTTTATTACATTGGCCCACAATGTCAGAGGCAGATGTTTGCGGTATGGCAGTAGAGGTTGAACCTTCCCACCAATATTCCGTTAAATTTTGTTGCTGTGTGATAGATGGCAGCAGAGGGGCCGTCTGACAACGTGGGGTCTGACAGGGCAGTGCGTATGAAGCAAAGGGGTGTAACTGAATTCCTCCATGCGGGAAAAATTGCACCCGCTGACATCCATCAACACTGCTGAACATTTATGGAGACCAAACAGTGGGTGTCAGCACAGGGAGGGGGTGGGTGGCGCATTCCAGCAGTGGTGAGAGTGACGGTGGGTCCTCTCCACTGGTGCAGATTGTTATGAGCGCAGCACGCAGGCGATTGTTCATCACTGGGGAAAATGCACAGCCCAGGGTGGGGACTGTGTCAAAAAACAGTGGTTTGTAGCTGAGAATTTGCTCTATTGTAAGCGCGGCAGACAGGCCCTTGTTCATCACTGGGGAAAATGCACAGCCCATGGTGGGGACTGTGTCAAAAAACAGTGGTTTGTAGCTGAGAATTTGCTCTATTGTACAGTGTTAGGGTGCTCTTTGTATCTGTTGTGGTTTCCATGGAAATAAATACTATGTAGGAGGAATTACTTTTGGAGCGACCTACGTATATGTCATAATACAGTGACAGGCAATCATTAACGAAAACTTTTGTATGCTGTAATACTCTTCTCAAAGCCAAATAATTAATCACACAGTATGTTTCGAAAATACTGAAATTTTGAAGAAAAAAAACTTACTGGATTTTCTGTGATTCAGCCTCCTGAAATGTTTCCTGGTCTCTGAGAATGATATACAACCCAAGGCACTAATCTAGCATTTCCCTATGGGATATCCTGCTTAGAATTACTCCAGACGAAAGAACAACAACAAACAATGGTTTTCTACGTATGTTTTGTAAAACCACGCATACTGAATTATGTGTATTAAATTTGGTTAAAGTCGAACCAGCTCCAATATATCTTTTCTCTTCCTTTTTACACTCTGTGACTAAAGGTAAGACATACAGGTGCTCAGACTTAACAGTGGTGGGAGAGCAAAAAATAGTAGTAAGTCTCAGTCACTGATAAAAGCACTTCACGTTTTCTAGTTTTTCTATTTACAGTATCCATCTAGTGATCCAACCACAGACGAGAACAAAAAGAACTGGAGATTCACTTCACCTAACTTCAACAACTAGAAATTACTACTTATATTTAGTCTGAATTAGATGCCTCAGCTCCTACAACATTGAAAGACAGCACACCAGCACACCCAGAAGTTCCCTTGTCCCAGCATTTCGCATACTTACCTGAATCAAACCTGGTGGTACTTATCTCTCCCCACTGAATACAAGGGCATTCTAGATAGTTAATCAATTTGACTCACGTTAACCCAGCCCTATTGGCAGCTACAGTTTATGAAACAAATTCCAAATAGTAAGTCAGAGCCATACCTAGCAATAAATTTATGCACCCAAATGACATGGACTTGCTGACTTTGACCACAGTAATCTGGTAAATATCATACAGCTAAAAAGCAACAGAGCAAATCTCAGTTATGCCATGTCCTAGAGTCCATTTTACTCGGTGGATCATTCTGTCTCTTGGAGTTTCACACATTTTAAAATCCAGCATATGAGGATCTTTTCCTATTTTCACAGACTACAAGGCATTTACACAGTAGAAATGCTGCTTACATGACTGTCAAAGTGGAACTGTTGGGTTTCATATTAGTGAAATAACAAATTGGTTCTGCTCAGGAAGATTAACTCCACTTTTTTTTTTTCCCTTAGTACTTTAAAAACAGTTTTAAAACCTGAAACATGTTCTGTTCTGTTTATGTAGTAAAAAAGGGACATATATCTACAGCCAACATGCAATACAGGATGAAACATACTTCGGAGGTATGCAGAGACATCTAGAAAGATAGGGTTAATTTTTATTACTAACCCTCTTAACCTGCATGTCACATAAATTAAGGTTCTGTTAATTCACTTAGCACAAGATCCAGTGTTACTTTTGCTGAACTTGTACGAAAAGCTACCTTACTAGGGATCCATCACAGCACCAAGACAGTCAGGTGTGCAGTATAGATGACGCCGAACAGCAACACTTCTTCTTCCTGCCCACCTCTCCCCTCCACCTCTTCTTATTCAGCAAAACACTTCAGAGACAGCTCATTTTCATGAACTCCACAGCCTTAAAGTTGTTTGTAAAATCACTAACATACTACTGTGATGACTTAGAAAAATCCAGCAGCCTTGGATTCAACATATAGAATAAAGAAGCAGGACAGATGACCATGAACACCTGGAAGTGTCCCAGGTTTGACTTTCAGAAAGCAGATGTGTCTTCACGTTTATATCACTCATGCAGTTAAAGCTATATCATCAAGTTATTAAACTTTTTAATGAATACACATTTCTGAATGCTGCGGTAAAGCTAGTGACTTCAGATACATTAATTAAGGGAGCATCATGCTGAATACATCTTCTACTTAAAATGCTGTTATAAATGTCATATGTGCAAATGAAAGTAGTCTATCTAGTCTATGTAGTCTATCCATCAACAGTAAAAACCATGTTTTTTACCATGTTTCAGGGCAAAGCACAGACAATCAAGCAATACCAAGGGGAGAAGTGTAAGTTCTGGTTTTCAGCCTGCAGCGCCTTCCAAGAGGGGCTGTGAGCCTCACCATTCCTACTGAGCACATGCTGCAAGAGGGAGGCAGGATTCCTTTCATCAAATTTACCGGGAAATAAGAAAAGGTGGTAGGTGTAGAAGGAAGGAAAAAAGACAGAGATTATTCTAAATAAGTCATTCATTGTGTCTGATTATTGATGAATAAAACAAAGACAATTTGATTCACTAAATGGAGACTGACAGTTTGTAAACACAGACTGCAGGCTATTGATTTAACTGAGTAAATTCCATCTATACTGTAAAAGAAACATATAAAAAGAACAAAGCTTTCTATATCATTCCAAGCAACTTTGCATATTTCTCTGTGTTGTACTTTTAGTTGCCTCTTTCACGGGCACCCCCTTGCTGTGGGGAAGGAGCTTGCGTGCCCTTGTGAGGTTGAGAGCTGTGCTGGTGGTGGCATGTGCCTCCGGTGGGGTCTCCCAAGCATGACAGGCAAGCCATGACTTTAAGTTGCCATTAACAAGTGCTTATTTAAATTAGTGGGAGTATTAAATGTGTGCAAATCCTTGTAACTTCTGTGAATAGGCTTCCAGTTCAGAGATAGAAGACTCAGTTCTGATAAGTCATAAAGGAACAAGTCTGACGATGCTGGTCTTCATGTTTTGCTGCTGTGAGACTATAATTGGAAACAATTTCTTGAAGCCAGGTCAGATCCTGAATCTATCAAAACATTCAACGGACTTGAGAACTGCAAGATACTGGTCACCAGAGCCTAAAATTAAAATGTCATGGTGTCCCAGCTTGGAACTAGCAGAAATTCAGTGCCTAAAACTGCATTTTAGATAATAATTTCCCTAC
>NW_010422551.1:17480-20924 GCF_000710305.1 Buceros rhinoceros silvestris
AGAGAGAAACCCTGAAAGCAGAACAATGACAACACCTTTTTGGTTCCTTCTAAATTAAGCATAAACTTTGGAAGAGCTAAGTCTTACAAATAGAGTAAAAGCAAACAAGACAGGAAGAAGTAGAATTTTCATTTAGTCCAACTATTATAATTTTGGAGAGCAATTAGTACAAAGTCATGCTCCATTGAGTGTCTCACTTTCTCTACTTGGACAGGTGTGTATTTCCATGGAGATGCTTGCCTGCTTTTCATCACATTCCTAGAGATTGCTCAGCGTTATAGTATGCTCTAGGAAAGTACACCTTACTTCTTGTTCCACAGAAGTTCTCATTCATCATCTCTTATTAAGTCTCAAGGTAAAAAGTTTCATCTGTTTCCTTCAATTGTTGAAACAAAGTAATCCATCACAGTCCTTTCATTCTGCATGAATTACTGGCATGAGGTGTAACAGATTTATCGCGGTCCCTGCCCTACAGACCAAAAGGTAAAATCTCGAACAAAAGTAAAAATTACTGAAAAATTCCAGTGTAGCAATGATTTAAAGTAAATTCTTTCCTGCTTGCTAAATGTAGAGCCGACTTTCCCCAGTATTAGATTTTTATTCCCCCCACCCTCCTTTTTCTTTCTTTTCATTTTTTTCCCCAGGGGCTTGAATGCATTCATCATTAACCACTGTGGTTAAAATCAATGCTTCTTATAGAACAGAAAAAAAAAAACAAAAAACCAACCCTCACTACAAGGAGGTACTAGGAGAATGAGACAAAAACAACAGGAATTTTGATTACTGTAGAATTGGAATTTTGCAGCTTTCCTAAAGATTCTGCTTATGTCCCATGAAGAACTAATAGAAAACTACTAATCATACAAACATGAAACAAATGTTTTCAATTTTAGGGAAGTGGAAGTGATATTCATGCAAATAACAACCTCCTAATTGCATATGACACTTTCAAAGCCATAGACAATGGAATCATAGAATCACAGAATCATCTGGTTGGAAGAGACCTTTAAGATCATGGAGTCCTTTAAGATCATTGAGTCCAACTGTTTACCCTGCACCGCCAGAGTCCCTAAATCATGTCCCTCAGCACCAAATCTACACGTCTCTCAAACATCTTCAGGGATGGGGACTCCACCACCTCCCTGGGCATCCTGTTCTAATGCTTCACAACCCTCTCTGTAAAGAAGTTCTTCCTGATATCTAACTTAGATCATAACCCATGATTTGGTATAAAAAAAAAATATCACATGCATTGGTGCTTTGTTTTCTTCCCAAATGATGACCCAACTTTGTTTCTTGCCAGTGGGTCTACAACAGAGCAACCTGCGCAATCACAACACAAGAAACTCTAAGCCAAACATGACAGCAATCTTTGCTTCTATGCTGACAAACATTAAAATGCCATCTCAACATCCAGATGCCATTTCTTATAGCCAAGAAATCTAATGACCTCCTTCCATTACAACACTGATATAGCTACAGACAGAAAGTTTATCACTACTGAATAAAGCTCAGCTGTGCACAAGACAATTTTCAGCCCAAAACAAGGTTCTGTGGGAGCTAAAAACCTCACCATCTTGGTTTTGCTATAGGCACTCCTTTGATTCTGATGAAATGGTTTTTTATAGCATACCTATGAGCACATGTCATTTAGAAAACCCCTTTAAATCTAAAACAATGTTGTGTAAACATTCCCCTACCAGGAGGAAGGAGAAAAAGAATAAAGAGCATACAACAAACATTAGTTAAGTTGCTCAGCATGTGTCTGCAAGCACTATAAATACGGCAGATGTGGAGCAAGGAGACAAGGGGAGAGGGTAAATTATTTAAAAGGAAATGTGGTAAACAATCCTATTTCTATAAAGTAGTGATCTTTACACAGGTATCTACAAATATTTTGTATAGGAAGTGATAAATATATATTACAGAACTGATAAAGTTCATAGTCATTTCTGAAAGGAAATATAGTAATCTAATCTAGGGTGTTAAAATTCAAATTAAATATTTACAAAACTCCAAGACATCAGCTTTTTTGTATCACTTAAATTAAAGCAGCCCTGGGAGTAACAGCAAGGTCACCGCCACTTAAACAAGACAAAAACTGCAGCAGATTTGGACTTACTAAGAGAGCGCTTGCCAGCTCATCAAAGTGTGGCCTTATTCCTGTTAAGCTCCTTCTCATCTAGCATTTTCCTCTTGATTATTAATGTCTTTATTCAGGTACAAATGCACTGCTGCTAAACCTACTTCAAGTCACCTGCTATAAATCTGTTTGGAAGTTTAATCATGTGGCCATTTAATTTATGCATTAAATGCACATATCACACTTCCATACAAATTTCTTTTGTCTCTTAAGTCTCCCCAAACATTTTACCCTTCTATGTGTCTCTGGACTATGGATCTTGGAAACCAGAACTGGCTTGGTATTTGTGTCTGGTACAGTGTCAGACTTTTAACAGATGAGAAGTAGTAACAATATTTTGGAGGGTGTTGGGCAGCACCAGAGGAAAGCTATCATGAGGTCACACGTCAGCGGCATCTGCTCACTGCCAATGGGCTTTAAACGGCTTTGAGGGGAACCCCTGCAGAATACTGAGCAAGAGGACCCCTGTGGAGTCATTCATCCAAAGCCTGCATCTCGCTTCCAGAAATAACATCCTGAGGAATCAGGTTGGAGAATGCAAAAAGGGCAAGGAAAAAATAAAATAAACAATAAACCAGACACATACATCCAGTTAAACTGCTTGGAAGGGAAAACTCAGCAAGAAGGTAAATGTTGCTACATAACTCTGCAACCACATATGACACAGTCTTAAACATCATCCGATTTCCATGCAGTTTAATTGTGAGTTCTTTCTCCTTCAGGAACTAAATCAGTGAGAACCATGTAACTTAAAGTGGCTTGCTGTGGGCTCTATCTCCCGCAATCAGCATCTAGTTTCACTTTTTCGTGAATGCAAGCATTCATTGTAGAATTGCAAGCATTATTTCTCTGGTCTTGTATAACTGCATTGCAGAAAAAGGTGTGTGGGAATTTTTAGTTGGAAAAGTCTGTCGAATTTGAATGAGACAGCTCTACTCTTTCATTTCAAATCACACCAAAGGGTAGATGCAGAGGCTGCAAACGACATGCAACTAAGGGCTCAACAAAGCATCCATAAAAAAAATTGAAATGCAAATTGAGTGGTCCAAATAAAAAAAGCTGAACATTGCTTTTTATTTTTAAATTAAAAATACACTGCATGAATGCCTTATAATAAGCTAAAAGGTGTAAATGAATGATATTGATGACATTTGAAGAAGTAAACGGAACATTACATTTTTTTGTGACTGAAAGGGACATAGTGAAAATCAGTCAGAACCAAGATGCAGCCTTCTTTCCTCTTATTATACTTTTATTAATTCAATTATTGAATTCTTTGAGAATCTCCTCCTCACTCTTTC
>NW_010422551.1:21005-83040 GCF_000710305.1 Buceros rhinoceros silvestris
TCTTTCCAACCCACCTCCAGAATCAAAATCTTCACCTTGACACTACCTTTTAAACCAAAAGGATTTCTGTATTTATGGTGGTGTGGAATTAGCAGCCTCAGAGAATGGCATTCAATCCCAGTTCATTCCATGGGAAGAGGACGGACAGCTGAAAACTGCTTTGCAGAGGTCCTCGCAGTCCAAATACGAAGGTGATAATTTTAACGGGAATTTAGAAATATGTTGTTGCAACAGCCAGTGAATGTGCTGGTTGTGGTTTACATATCCAAATATTAGTTACAGTACTTTGGTTTATGATGGCAATCATCTAGAACCATTGCAGTTACTACGTAATTCAGAGAAGCATAAGATCAAACTGTGTTGGGTTAACTTCACACTTCATTCATTTTCAGAACTTCTTGATATTTTCAGTGCTTAGTAATATCTAGATGCAGTTAGCCCACCACTCCTTTTGTTGTCACAGGAAAAAATGTAACAACACAAAATGATCTGCCATTACTTCAAAAAGTTTTAGATCAGAGTAATTTTTAACATCACTTCTGGAGATTCCAGAAGGGTGAATGTTTGCTGCACTAAGTGCTAGAAAGGTGCAAGGAAACACTGTACCAAAGGTACAGGAGTAGCTCCTTAAGTACCTCCTTATTAAGGCACCCCCTTGCCGTGGGGAAGGAGCTTGCGTGCCCTTGTGAGGTTGAGAGCTGTGCTGGTGGTGGCATGTGCCTCCGGTGGGGTCTCCCAAGCCAGATAGGTCTCAGCTGAAGGGTCAGACAAAGTGTGGCCACAGGCAGGATGGGCTCACTAGCCTTCAGGCAGCCACCCTAGGAGAAGGACAGCTCTGACTCGAAACCTGGGCAGATGGAGCTCCTTTAGCCTTGTAAGGCATCCATCATCTCAGAGAAGGATACTCTAACCAAACCTACGACCCGAGGACTTCGCTGTCACCGTCCAAGCTCGCTAGGCCCTGGCAGATGAACCTCAGGTGTAAAGGGTGGAGCCAGTTCCACTCACGCTGCGCCTCACCTAAAAAATCCACTGTGCAGGCCCGAAGGGTGCACTCATGTTTGCAATAAGCGTGGTGAAAACCCTTCCCAGATCTTCATTCACGAAGCCAAGCCATGATGATTAAGGCAGATATTCACCTTAAGAGTTTCATCCACAGTGTGCTTCCAAGCCACAAGCACAGATTTCCAAATTTTCTTCCCTCCACAGCCGTCCCTTCCTCCACATTTCAGGCAGGTTTCTATACCAGTGCTTAGAACGGAGTGCCATGCACACATACAACAGCAAAATATCAAATCTTTTCATGTTTATCTGTGTTATTTCTGAAGGGCCAAGGTGATGGCCTCTAATGATGCATGCTACTTTTCATCCCTTTTATAGATAGTTCATGCATTGGCAGATGGTGTTTGTTCTCTGAATCCTTGCCCCACACTGGCAATCGTTGTCCACTAGTCACCATCAAAGCTCTTATACTGACCTAGAGCGACTGCTTTTGAAAACGCCTCATTTCCTAGAAAGGTTACTTTTGTGTAATCCAGGTTTTAGTGGCAATGTTTTGTTTTGGTTTTTGGGTTTTTTAAGTTTATGTATTTCAGATTGAAATCCATCATAACATCATGTTATTCTTCTACATATCCAGTGCTGAAGTTGAGGAGATTGTGGAGAAAAAAGTCTGCATATGGAAAAAAAAAGAAGAAAAAAGAATAAAGCTCTATTTGCAAATGGGCAAAAAAACCTTTCTGAACTGTTAGGAAATACCATTATAGTTTGCCAATATGTACCAGTATGTATCAGAACATCATCCTCATTTGAAATAATATAATGCAGTCTGTCACTTTGGTCATGTAATTTTTCTTCTTTTTAAACACTACAAATACTCCCATTTGCTTTCAGCATGATGTGAAATTTCTGACTTCACTTTCTCTGTAAAAAACTTCAGAAGGATGTATATTAAGCTGAAGCTCACTTTCATTATATATTGCCAGTCTTGGGAGGGCTTTGATCCTTTGAATAAGCACTTCCTACTTCAGACATTTAAAAAATGAATAAAATGTTAAAAATAATCAGAAAAGGGCTGTTTATGGATGTTACAGTGCACAATCCTGGTGCAATGGAAGGGTACAATTTAAAATGTAATAACCTGCAGTGTTACATTCCTTTCTGCAGTACTGCAACCAATTTACAAATAACAGGGACACCATCTGTTCTTTAAAGAACCATGGGAAAAAGTGCCTGCTAGCAATTAAAAGGTTGTACATGAGACACAATTTCTGCAGATTTCACTTTTTCTTTCTTTTTTGTTTTCTTTGCTTGGTCTGGAAACTATGTCATCACAAATACCAGTAAATGGTCTTACCAGTGGTTTTGGTTTGGTTTTGTTTTTTTTTTCTGTTCTAGCCTACTTAGCTTACAAATGTACTTTTTTAATCAGTGTATTTGGTATTCATGACTAATGTTAAATTGTAGAGAAGAGATCTGAGAGAATTATGTGGATTTAGGTTTAGAGCTTTTCCCATCCTGGCAGACTGATATTAGCTGAACATTCATTCTGCTCTGGCTAATGTATTGTCTCTCTCTGGCCTCTCAATTATTCTTAGTATTCCCTTTCTCTTTTTAATAGTTATGGTACATCAGTGTAAGTACTTCTTCTCTTGGGTTATGCTGTTACCAAGACTTTGCTAAAATGTGGATGGCAATGCTGTCACAACTGATTTCACTGTTAACAGATTTCCACAGTCCTAGAGGGTTTAAATTTAAAAGAGGCTATAGATTGGTTAATGCGTTTTGCAATTTGGTTGTGTTAATGCAGTTAGTAATGTGCTTAGATCTTCGGAACAAGTCTGTGGCCTTTGAATTGTGTTTGAGAGTGATTCCTATGTACATAATACCATCCTGGCACATGATATAATTGCTCTCCAAATAAGTCAATAAAGACATAGTGAAATGCAAACAAAAGTCATACTGGAGAAAAGAGTGACACAGGCTGCAATATTACTTGCTTTCATTCTCTGTGGCCAAAAAAAAAGCTTTCCCTAAAAAAAATTGGTTTCAGTTCACTACTACCATAATGCCTTGAATAGTTAAGCTGAGTTTTGGCAGCAGAGCTGCAATAATTATTTTGGTTTCTGTTTACAAACTAGCTGCAGTAGGTCTAAACGACATCAGATACTTTCTTTTGATATGTTCCCAGCCTTGAAACGGCACATAATCCTCCTGTACATAGAATAGTGTAAAGATTAGGAAGAGTAGGAATTCATCTGTAATTTTAAGATACATTATCACCTGGGCTCCTGCAAAATCCTATCATTGCAAAAAGCCTTCCACAGGCAGTGTACTAAATTGATCCTGTGTGCCAAATCCCTGAAAGCCTAAATAAAGCATGACTAGTAAGATATGATTGCATTTGTCTGTCACACCAAAAAACAGGATTATCACTTTTCTTACCAAAGAAGGTCAGGACCAGTCCCTTAGGACAGATTATAAACCAGACCAGCATCTTCAAAATGTCTAAACAGGACACTCCTGACTCAGAAGGCAAAGAGGAAGCCAAGGGGCACAGGAACACTGGCCTTAAGAAATAGGGGCTTGCATGATCACTAGTTCCTCTTAGCTGCTAAGAAATGTGTTTCAAGAAATGGAGCACATGTAAATTCAAAAATACACAGAGAACATATAAAGAGATTCCACATTCATTTACTGAATGATTTTAACAGCAGAGAATTTAATGCCATGGTTTAAACCCAGAGCATTTTACAGCTGCCAGTAAAATTGTCCCAATACAACTGAGCACAGGGTGGGATTTCCTGGAACTGAACCTTAATTTTGAAGGAATCCTGCTCTTGCTGCTGTCTGGTAACAGCCAGTATTACACTATGGTAGGCAGAACTGGACTTCGATCAATGAGAAAAATTCAATGGTAATCAGCAATTAAGTGGATCTGAGATGAACACAATAGATGTATTTTCAGCACGGAGAAAACCAGCCACACTGGTTGCACTAATGGAGGTTATGCTTTTAAATTTGATTTGTACTGTATGCTGAAAATCCTATTCTGTTCCACTGAACTACAAGGTACATGATCACTATACCTAAAAACAGAACCTAAGAATGATTATCTTGTTTTACGTTTTGCTAATGTGAGCACCCAATAGTTTAAATACAAACGGCAAGTCCTGACTTACCACTTTATATAAGACAAATCTTTGCTCATAGAAAACAGAGATGAGTGGGCAGATACACCTCTAACTTGGACCTGGGAGCTCACTGGGGCAAGGGAAAGCACGAGCCTAGGTTCCTCTGGCACAGCCAATGACATGAGGGATGCAAGGAGGTGGCAGGAACCAGCAGCACTCATCTGCCTTGGCAGCAGGCAGGCAGCGTGTGTGAAGTGAGGGGGGACAGGATTGGGTTTTGGCTGTAGGTATGAGCAGGGATGTACACAGGCAGCAACTCTGGGCTTCAGAAGCATGCTTCAAATTTCGTGAACTGTCAGAGTTTTCAGAGGGACCCACAGGCCAGAAGTCACAGCTTATTTGTCAAAATGTGCATATAGGCATATAGCATGAGAAAGCTCAAAGATGTCTGTTTATTTAATTGCCTCAAAAGTTCAGAAAAGGCTCAACAAATAAAACCACTAATATATCTGAGCAGAAATGGCCAAAGAGAAAATAAATACTGGCTAATACTTTGCTTTAGGGTGCTTTATGGCAACAGGCTTTTCACACTATTGTAGCTAGAGGAAGATTATATACACTAGGAAACCTAAGGCTAGCCACGCTGGCTGAGTTTGGGTGGATGGTACATATGTCTCTGTACATGATCGAACATTTCTGACTTCCATCTGTCTGGTTTATCTCAAAAGACATGGTGACGAAACAAAGTATTTGTAGAAACAACATGTATGGCAGGACCACTGTGTATTTCGGTACCAGGATTAAAAGGGTAGAATATCTCTTTTCACATAGCTACAAATGAAGAATACCCTCAGAACAACACTCTGCTGCTACTTGGTCTTCCACTCAGCAGAGGAGACCATTTAATGTAGTTCAGAGAGTTTTGTATTATCGTTCCTTCACTGCTCCCACCATAATTTCACTCTTAAGAAAGGAGAAGGGTGTATTTTTTCATATGAAATAGATCATGCTTTGAAACTGCCATCCATGATTAATCCGTGTAACGTGGTATTGTCCTCACGTCCATTTAACTCTCCAGTTTCAGAAGTCTGTATATTTATCAAAGTGAAAAAATTGTTCACTTTGGCACTCAACAATTTGGCCTGGGAGAAAAATAGTGAAAGCACTGAAAAATCGTTCTTGCAGTGATCAAGCTGCAAAAATAAAGAGATGCCTAGGTAAGGCAGAAGATATCTTTTCACAAACTGGTCTTTCTAACAGCAACTGCTTTCTACCATCAATTTCAGTTTGGTAATACCGGGAAAGATCCTCATTTGTACCTGTGGCACAAACTTAAACCTCTATTTTCTGTGTCTCCATTTAATAACCCATGCCCTGCTTCTAAAGCAATAAAATAAACATGCAAGCATCAAGATCAGTATTACAAGTCTGCAGATCAGACACTGACAGCAAAGACAAAGAATTGCTACTGCAAGGGTCAACGCAGTCTCTAGGTGAGAAACTTTCTCAGAGCCTGGTCCAAGGCAGCATGAATGACCATCACAACCCTCATTGTTACCTACTTGACGCCCAAGGCACATTTCTGTGGCTTTGCCTTTTTCCACATGAGGCTCCACAATCTTTGTAGAGAGGCAAGATGTTATCACAACAAAATTTCCATGACACCAAAGCCCTGTGAAAACAATGTAGCCCAGTGCAGACTCATGAGCGCTTTTCCTGTGGAAGAAGATGAAGGGATAAACACGAACCAAACCATGTTCTGTTTCATGTGGCCCAAAAGCAATGGGATAAGTCTATGGAGTACAGTGCAAATACTCATGTAAACAGGAACTATTCTAACCCTTATCCATTACAAGAAGCCTCGCAGTGGAACACTGCTCCTATGATTGGACTCCAGTTCAGCCTCCAAACCTGCCCCACATGTTGCTCTGTTATTCAGGCTCTGACCCTCTACTTCTCTGGGACTTGAGCAGAGGCCCAGCCCTTTGGCTGCTGCTTTGGAGGAATAAGTAGATAATGCAGACAGCACAATCTAATGCTGTGCAAAGGATTAGGCAGTTCCCAGCGAACAGCAAGGAACATGATCTGCTCTGGAACCAACTCAATTGCAATAAACCAATCATTGCCTCTGCAGAAAACTCAGAAAGGAAATTTTGCATTTGCCGAGGGTCTCATAGAAGTCTGATTCGCATTTACTACTGATTTGCTTGATACACTTTACCTTCCATGCCTAGTTTCCATGAGGTAGTTGTCCTTTATGCTCCCTTCCTCCCTTGATGAGGGCACTCCTGATGGACTAATGAGGAGGAAAGAAGCTACTTGTTCCACAGCTAATAAGTCTTGTTTCTCTCTGAAGTGTATCATCCAAAACAGCTGGTGACACTTTTAATGAATGTCTATCAAATATTTATCACTCTGACTACAGCCAAGATTTAATGCGAACTCTACTGATGTTGATCTCAAGTAAAGCACTTAAAAAATCACTAGAACACAGAGAGAAATTTGCATGTAACTCTCATTTGTAATACGTCATGCAGCCATCATGTTCTATCAAAATATAGCAAAAACTGGTGAATTCAGAAATACGCTACAAAAGCACTTCCCTACAACTCACATAGCTGTTTGGTTATAGTAGTAAATAATCTATATTGAAATCATCGATTCATTACAAACCAAAGGATGCAAATTTCAAGAAAAGCAATGTAGCTTTTATCTTGTTTCATGAAAGAGGAAAAAAAAGCAAGGGAATAAAGGAAAGAGGAAATGGGAAAGGGGGAAAAAAAGGAAAAGGAAACAAAAAGGTGTTAGGAACTGACTTCCTGATTTACGGTTTATCTAATGGACAAATAATTTGTTGAACATCAACAAGGTTTTAACAGTGCCCTGAAAGATCATCTGGAAGTTCAATATTGTGTTAAGACTATAGCATGCTTCAGGGACCAAGATAAATCAATAATCAACAATTCAGGGATCTGTATTTGAAAAATGGAGGTCTGCTGTTTCCTGCTAAATGCTGGATTAATCAGTATCATCAACAAACAGTTTTGTCGTTTTCAATACCATGAAATAAGTAACCCATTACTCACTTGTTATTCCTTCCCTTTTTTAGCTGCAAATCTGTTAAGCCTCGTCCCTGCCCCGTCCTCCCCCCCCGCCCCCAAAGATGCTTGAGAAAACCGGGAAGGAACAAGAGCAAATGATACAAAAGATCATTTAATTTGCTTGACCAGGCACATTAATGAATTTCACTTAGACTGGAAAAATGCTTTAGCTTGAGTGATTCAGAGTCTGTGACATTAAAATGTACAGTAAACTGTAATTAAACAATTAAACATGAAAGAGCATAGGCTGGACTGAAATAATGTTAAAAACCAAATGTCTTGTTTGTTTTATGCTTTTAGCAGCTTCAGCTTTAACTCTGTTTCAAAATGACATATGCCCTGGCAGAACTGTCTAACTGTGGTTATAAAAAGCTACCTCTTTTTCTTTTCTACCACAAACCAATTCATTAATTATTTTGTTCTTACATTTTTGTGCACGCCCTTTCAATTCCTCTTAACCCTTTTGCTGTGCACAGCAACTGCCTTCCAGAACAGCAAACATAGGCATTTAACATTAACAAAAATAATAATTTAGTCTACAGGATAGTTTTAGTATAACCTAAAAAGGGTGCCAACATGAAAAATTATTTTAATTAGAACTATAGGTAATTGTAAAATCTTATTGGGAGAGGCAGATACTTTGCACATCCCAGATCAGAACGAAAAATACATAAATAGGAAACTCAGGTGAAGAACATAAAGACAGACAAGATAAGGTGATCTACACTGTAAGGGACAATTATGAATGTATCTCATTTGTACAGTTTTTCTAATAATTTTGGTATGTAAAAAAATCCAGGTCTCATGAAGACTCTGTGATGAAGTCTACCCGATATGCAACAGTAAAATTAATAAAGGAATATGTTTTAGTACAATAAAGTAGAGATCAATGTAGAAATATTACAGCATAAGACTTCATAGATGATAGCAGTGTTTGAAATGGCCTAGGACATCAGGATATGTCACATCCATCTTTTAAACATATAGTTTGGTGATTTCAGTTGAATCCTTAAGAATGAACTCATTCCATGCCAGCATGCCAATGTTTTTGTATGAGAACTCGTAAATATCCATTCTGACCACCGGATGACCTCATTCTGATTCTCATAAAGCAAAGATGACAGTTGCTGAAAGCGTTAGGAAAAGATTAGGAAAAAATAACCGTAATTATATAGGAAGGTTTTTGCTAAGGAGAGTTTAAAAACAACCCCCAAAAATCCTACAGGATTTAGGAAAAAGCATAGCTATACTTAACCTATCATAGTGGGATCTTTAAGCACTAGTTTTCACATTTTCACACGTGTATTAACTTATTTTTAGGATGTTGTATCCCAGAGCATATTTCTTTTTGTAGAAACAGGAAGGTAAAAATTGTAAGAATTATTATTTTATAACAGATACTAGCCAGCAAGATATGCTTCCATTTTTCTTTCCAAGAGAACAAAGACTTATACTAGATCCGTAGGGTTTATCCTCATCAACTTTTAAAATCAGAAAAAACAGGTACGTAAGGTGCATTATAACGCTTTTCACATCACTCTGACAGCTGATACTGAACATCGAAGGGATCACTCTAGTGAGGTTGAACACTGGCCTGATTCAGTGCCACAAATTATGTTTTATGAGGCCTTCTCCCTGTTTTCAGCACTGACTGCTGCTCCCAGGCAGCAGCAAACTTTCCTTCACCCTCAGACAACACAGAGAGCTCGTGTTCAGCAAAAGCAAACAGTGTTTTTGAGGTATCAGAACCCTCCATCCTCTCTGCATAGCAGTAAAAACATCTGTGCAGGGTCCAAGGCAGAGCTTGGCTTCCAACAAAGCAACTGCCATGAAAAGCACATGAATCTGAACAAGAACTTTCTAGCCTTTTTCTAAC
This sequence comes from Buceros rhinoceros silvestris, assembly GCF_000710305.1. Classification (NCBI taxonomy): domain Eukaryota; kingdom Metazoa; phylum Chordata; class Aves; order Bucerotiformes; family Bucerotidae; genus Buceros; species Buceros rhinoceros. The sequence continues at coordinate 30,116 of NW_010422551.1, forward strand.
ACACACATACACACACGCATACATGCAAACCCCACACACTTATTTCTTCATATAGCTTATTCATCAGTCTACGGGGAGTCTTCCACAGCACTCCTAACTCCTGTGCAGTCATCTTCCAAAGAATGACAGGGAAGAAATTAGAGACCTTTGTGAGGTCATGCCATATTTTGGAGACAGTGAACTCTTTTTTTTTTTTCACTACCTCAGTGACAGTCTAGTCATGTTCCTGCCAAAAATTTGTTTTTCTCTTTCCACGTTTTCTGTTCTTCCTTTTTAAATTAAGATCACATTTGAGTCAAAGATTTAAAACAGCTGACTTTTCAGGTTTGAATTGAGAATAGTAATTTAACCATTTGAACTCACAAAATCAACTTTACTTATTTCCTCCAAAATTGTTGTCATATTTTTTCCAAATAATTTTGTGAACTGAGCTATATTGCAACCATATAACTAACCAGGCTGTGGATATTTAACAAAAAATAAAATGGCATTATTGAATACTTTATATTCTGATTTTCGCATATATAAATCTGTCAGCAACAACACAAACTTCATTTTGCTGATACCTTTTCAAAATAAATACATGAAAATACATTCAAAGGTTATGAAAGGGCTTGGCTTCGCAGACTTGAAGACTCATGTCCTCTGTTTTTCAGAACAGAAGGAATGTGGATAGCTACCAGGACATCTGTCAGACAAACTTCATCAACAGCCATAACTCAGCGAGCCAGATGTGTGCAATCTAATAATCCTGGCAAATCAATATTATGTAACATTGAAGTTGGTGGACTTGTAGTACAGAAGTTTTTAGTTGTGACTAATTATTATGATCAATTTATAGTGTGAGGAACAATTACAGGATTAGTACTACAGGCCAAACCAAGACTTTTCTTTTGCTTTTTTCTTTCTTTCTTTTTTTTAAAAAAGAAATACCAATCACCAAAACCAGCAGAACGGATAAAAGACTAAATGGCTGAAAAACAAACAAAAAGGAGTCAGAGTGATTTATCAGAGGTATAACAGGTCATCAGTACATGACATAACATACCAAAAACCCCCTAGAATCATTATTCAGAGATTAACTACCTCTGGGTAACATGTGGTCCAAACCTTTACTCAAACCATGACCCATACTGTGATTTGTTTTCCCTAAAAACTAGCTGGACTTTCTTTTCTTGCAACTAGTGTCCATCGCTACTTGTCCTACCACCTCCTAGATTTAGCTGTGGACAGCAGTGAGATCCCCCCCTCACCATTTTTCCTTAGGGCTTAACAACCTCAGGCCCTTCAGCTTCTTACCTTTTCCTTCTTCTCTCTTTTCTTATAAAATATGCTCTGTGCCAAGAAACCTTTACAAATAATAGTTCTTGAAAGGTAGTAAAAGCCCATGTGAATTTACTTAATGCCTGTGTATGCTTCATGGCAGCATTTCTGAACACACACTATTCACAAAGCTCCCAAGTCTTCAGTGAATGCATAGAAAAGGTACATTATTTAATGTAGGTCCTTTCCTCCATCACTTCCAGAGCAAGATGACAGGTTGAGACTGAGGGAGCAGATACTTCTGTGGCCCAGAGCCTGACCTGACAAGACCATTGAGCAGAGCTGTCAGGTCACTGTCACCAGAGTGATGCTTCTCTCTCTCCTCCTCCTGGTTGCATGGTTTTGCCCTGTCACCCTTGTGTTGACCCTATCTTTAGCCTGACCGCTCAGTCAGCCAAATCACCTCACCAAGCTGCAAAGAATTTTTGTTGGATTTTTCTCTGATTTAAAGAGCCAAATCAGTTGACACAAGCAAATGCACAAGAGGGACTGTGGGCAGGCAACCAGACTTGAGTTTAAGCCTTGTGGAGAAAGCAAGCACCATTCTTTTGGAGTGCCACCATGTCACCTCCCCTGGTTTGCGTAACCCCATGCTAAAACTGGTAACAGGTACCCAGGAGAGTACTTTGTCCTTCCCTCAGGCATATATTCCCCATACCAATGCTGGATGGTACTGTGTTAACAGAAACATTCCTGAATGAAGGACTTCTCTTTCTGACTACACAATCACTGGCATGCATGTCCTAGTTTTCAGAAGCCCTAAATCCTTCTGCATTCCCATGCAGAATCTGGGTGGTGATGGTTTGTATTTTACACTGGAACAAAACACATGGGAGATTGCTCAGGAGGGGTAGTAAACAGAGGGTTTCTAGCTGCTGCCAAACTCTGCTAAGCACAACACTCACCACAGGCAGGAAATTTTAACGTGTAACAGCTAAATCCACAGAAAGCTGGAGAAAGGGGCAGGGAATTTCTATAATACAGAATCTATCACTGCAAAAAAAACAGGCAGAAATCTAAAGACATCAGATTTTCTCAAAACCACAATCTGGTATATGGTATGTACATAGGTAAATCAAGAAAGTAAGTAATTTCTTTAATAGTAAACCATTACTGCTCTCTGTACATTAAAAATAAAAAAATTATCCCCAAATCCTGTTTTGACTGGAGAGATTGTCTTGCACATAAAATTAACAGACTATATGTAAAGTTGTCTCCTGTGAGTCTCTAGTAATAATGTGTATAATAAGCTCCCATAAGATAGAGACAAGTACAGCCTACTTTTTGGGTAGAGAATGAAGGGCAAAAATGTGTGAGAGCCAGAGAACCACACTACGGCAACCTTGTCTAAAGAAGAAGAAGAAGAAACATCTCCCTTCCTGGGTCATAAGCACTCTCAACAACAGGACAGTATCAGTGTCAGAATCTCAGTTTTACAGTGCACAGGGGAAGCAGTCAGCGCTGAGATCTATGTACAGGTTAAGAAGAGAAAGCAACAGAAGAAAACAATGTTCAACAACACATATGACTAAATACATCTCCAGAGGCATTATGACTACAAGAGTATGTCCAAAGCTAACTGTTCTTCCTCTCTTTAAAGCCCAGTATGTATTTTCTTAAAACAAGAGAAAGGAAAAAAAAATTAAGTTATAAATTTTTTAAGAGGTACCACAGTAACCTAAGCTACATGCTAGTTGCAGATTCAGTGCCATCCGCTCATGACTCTTTGCACAATAGGGTCAGGAATATTCCAAGGCTTCTGGGCAACAAAAGTAAAACTCAACTTTGTCACACCAGTAATAAAGAGCCTGTTGCTGAAGTCGAAGTGATCAACTTGGATGCCTGGGAGAAGGGGCAACAATCTCAGGGAGCTGGTCTTTCTGTTCCCACTGCCCATCAATGTCCAGCAGACCTCCATGTCCTCCTCACCTGTGGGATGGGCAAAGCAGAAATCACAGGCACACTGTTTGGATACTCCTGGCACTCAGCTGCCCCGGCTTTGTCCGTGCCTGAAGGAAGCCCTGGTATAAAAAAACACTCAAGTTTTCTCTCATTAGCATGGAAGATGCAGTGATGTTCACCATTTAGACGCAATGATGTTCACCATTCTATTACAGAACAATGTGATTTTAAACTCAAAATCTTGCATTTAATTTTTACCAGCTATAAGCTTCTATGCATCAAGCAACATACGCGACTTAAAGATCAAAAGCTCACCTACGTGTTTGTCCAGTTTTTTCTTTAAAATAAAAAGAGGTTAGGAAGTAATTACTAAAAAATTGCTAAATAAATAAATGTAGGTAAGGATAAGCACTTCCGTAATAGACCAAATAGTAAACTTCCCTTGCTCTTTGCATATGTAAATGCAACGTGCTTTACAGCAGGTATCACTGCTTGCTTACTGAGGAGTATGTGCATTTTTCTCTTTCTGCCTCAGATGAGCAAGCAGGACATGGCAATACATTTAAAGTTTGGAGCAGGTTGCTTCTCTACTTTATGCTGTTCACAGCCTTCTCAGAGTGACAGCACAGTTCAGATACTGCCATAGGGCAGCACAAATGGATCTTACCACTTTAACTGAAAAGTTTAGTGTGTGGTAAAACATGTAGGTTGCTCTGAAAGTAATGCCTCCTATTTATTTCCATTGAAACTACAACAGATACAAAGAACACAGTAACTGTTTGACAGAGCAAATTCTCAGCTACAAAACACTATTTTTTGACACAGTCCCCACCATGGGCTGTGCATTTTCCCCAGTGATGAATAAGAGCCTGCCTGCGTGCTCCTAACAATCTCCACCAGCGGAGGGGACCCACCGTCACTGTCACCACTGCTGGAACACATCACCCACCTCCTTGCTGTGCTGACACCCACTGTTTGGTCTCCATAATCATTGATGGATGTCAGCAGGTGCAATCTTCACCCCGTGGAGGAATTCAGTTACACCCCTTTACGTCACATGCACTGCCGTGTCAGACCCCACGTTGTCAGACGGCCCCTCTGCTGCCGTCTGTCACACAGCAACAAAATTTAACGGAATATTGGCTGTAACAGAATTATTGCTGTACCACCAACATCTGCCTCTGACATCATGGGCCAACGTAATAAAATAGGAAGCATTGCTTTCAGAGCAGCACTCGTAATTTATGTTAGTTTTGGCTCAGCTAATTAACAGAATTTGCAGCTTTTAAATTGTGCTTTGTGGGTCTGAAGCTCTATGAACTCCATCCAACTGTTTCTCAATGGTAATTAACAAAAGTAAACCTATTTTCAGTAAAATAAGTTCAGCTGCATAGGCAGTCAGCAGTTATTAGAAAAACATAGCAGCCTGTAAATGTACATTGTTAAAAATCTCTACCTTACTGGCTCTCAGTTGTCTAGTGCATCAGGTACATGAGTAGGATTATTAAAAAAATAAAGGAGAAAAAGCTTTCGATATGGCAGAGAAAAGCAAATTACCTGGTTTTACTGAATTTCTTTTGAAGACACATTGATCTCCATCTCACTGCCTCATATGACAAGTCATTGAAGTTTTGACATTTGCTAAAATGCACAGCAGCATCTTGCTCAAGGACTTGAAGACATCCAAATGACAGATTACATCCTACAGGCTTCAGCATTTCACTGAATGGGTAGTATTCCAATAGCCCAAATACACCTGTTTGAGAGTTCTGAACTATCCCCACTCCTAAATGGGTCATCATATAATTATAAAAGCCACAACTAAGACTATCGGTGATCCCATTTACATACTGATGAACTGGGAGTAACACAGAGAGCAATATTGAAAGAAGAAGCTGAGCAGCCAGTGAGCAAGATATGAGTGCAAACCAGAAATTTTCAATGTGTAACTGGACTACATATTGTCCACAGATTACACTCATTCAAAACTTCCATCCAGCCAAGGCAATCAGAATCAACAGGGAACAGAAAGGATGCAGTAACATATGACTCATACATGATGCTGGAGAAAGCCAAAGACCAGTTTTGCTCTTCCTCATTGATTAACATCTCAAAGCAATTATTTCACTTTATGGAAGGCTTCAACTAATGTTTGTTAAGATTAAGCATCACTTTATAAAACTCTAAAAACATAAAAAAGGTAAATGAAGTCATGGAAGCTAGGACGTTGTCTCACTCCCTGGCAGTGGAGAAGTTTCACAGTGATGCTGAGGGCAAATACCAGGGTAACTTCATGCAGCACGCACCGTGCATTATGAACACTTGGCGACTGCAAGACTGAGTAAGAGCTCACAAATGCTTATTCACAGAAATAATTACTATTCAGATAAGAGAGCCTACTGAAAACTATGGTTCTACTAAGATGCTCACAGGGACTAAAGTCAGGGTAAGACTGTTCTAAAAATAAGAAACTAAAAACAACCTAAAGCATTCTGGCCTCTTCTCTGTAATCAAGAAGAGTCATGCACATTCCTGAAGCAACAAAGTAGGGCCTTAGTTTTAGGTCAGGTGTTTCCTTTGTTAATCTTATTCTATGCTGGGTTGTGCAAGAAATACCCATGATTTAGCTGAACTATGGGTGGACAACAGTCCTCAACAGATTTGGCAATATCTGCCAAACTCTCTGGATAATCATGCAATAATACAATGCATTATTTTTATCTCCTTTTCACACTGAAATTACTCTTATTTTGAAATGTGATAGTAACCTTTAAAAAACACTTTGACCCATTTTATACAACACAATAATAAGAAATGAGATACAAAAATAAGATATGCCACAGATTTATAACACTACTGTGCTTTTCCAATACTGGAAATAAGAATTCGTATTGCAATGCTTCAGTCCTATTACTCATGGTTATTTCAATAAGTGCTTTAGCAGAGCACACAGCCAAGATGGTTAACTCGTGGCTTCCAAACTAAACGTTTCTCTTGCTTAGAAAGCCAGTACCTTCCTGATATATGGTTGGCATTAGAAGCAATTCGGCACAAAAGCCACTGAGAATATCAAGGGGAAGCTGCTGAGACCAGGCTTGCTGCGTTGCACAAAGTACAGCTGCTTTCCCAAACCAGCCTAGTCCCCAATACACTGTTACGCAGTATTAGCCTTGTGGTATAACTGCTTTCTTGCCTTTGAGATACTCCTCTCGCCTTTCTGAATTATGGGCTGTGAGACTTGTGACCACATAAAGGTTCTCTTGGATATCGCAGGATGAGAAGCAATCTGAAGTGTATCTAACAGTGGAATAGAGAAATGATATTTCGTAAACCTCTTTTACCATTAAAATTCCATGCATGGACACATATGTCTTGGTTTACAACTCAAGATGGTAGTGAGTGTTTACTTAAAAACGAGAAGTTTTCAAAAAGATAATCAATTGCATAATTCAGCCAGTAAAGTTCTGGTATAGTCTTCCCCAGATCCAGAGGCATAGTTTCTGTTAACGTCAATGGGAACAAAATACACACAGAAAGGTAAATGAACAAAGCAATCATTTATCATATTCTTCTGAATATGTAAATGTAGATTTCACACTGCAGACATGGATTTTCATATTCACAGTCTATGCCATATTAATATCCATATTCTTCTGCCTCTAGGTTTAGCCCTTGGCAGTAAGCCATTAGATAAACCATGAAGTACAAAGCAAAAAGCATGCTTGGAGTCTCTACTATCAGCAATGCAGACTTTGCCAGATGGAGCAGATGATGCGGTCAGTGAAGGTGCAGAAGGTGAAAGAATTAATCTAAGGGAATTAACAGGATGCCTGACACCAGACTGCTCCCCAAAATCTCTTGTGTCAGCTGTCTGTGCAGAGTCAAGTGCACATGGTACACATGCGCTAATTATGTGCACTTCTCTTTGCTGTTACTGAATTTATTGATTGTTTTTACTGTGGTCATCTCATTTATTTTCCATTTTTTAGTTTAGCCAAGAAGTTTCCACTCCAAACACTTTGAATGGCAAATTACAGCTGCTTAAAACCAAACCTCTAACACTGTTGCTTGTGCATTTTCCACGCTGTCATCAAAGGTATCAAAAAACGCCCTTTTTTGAGAACTCCTACCACCTTTTCCCACCTGCAGCATAACATGCTTGCCCAGTGCATCTACAGTTATTTCTGTCTACTATTCCTCAACAATACTGTGGCAGCATCTTTTCTTATTCTTTTGAAATCCATATTTTTTCATTTCAGCCTACTTAGCACACTGAAGATGCAAAGAAAGAAGTAGATAGTCCAGGATGACAACAGATTTCTTTCAACATAGACTCCCAAATGGCTCCCAAAACATTTTATCTTCAAAATTCATAGAATCATAGAATGGTTTGGGCTGGAAGGGATCTTAAAGATCATCTAGTTCCAATTCCCCTGCCATGGGCAGGGACACCTTCCATTAGATCAGGTTGCTCAAAGCCCCATCCAACCGGGCCTTGAACACTTCCAAGGAGGGGGCATCCACAACTTCTCTGGGCAACCTGTTCCAGTGTCTCACCACCCTCACAGTAAAGAATTTATTCCTTATATCTAATCTAAGTCTACCCTCTTTCGGTTTGAAACTGTTACCCCTCATCCTATCACTACCCTCCCTGATAAAGGAAGACCTTCCCCGTCTTTCCTGTAGGCTCCCTTTAGGTACTGGAAGGCTCCTACAAGGTTTCCCTGGAGCTTTCTCTTCTACAGACTAAACAACTCTTGACACTTCTATCCCTTTCCACAGTGTCTAGGTATTATTCGTAATTTTAATCTTTTGTTAATACCTCTGCCTCACTTCCAGGAAGAAACCTACGAGAAAAATATATATGCATTTTATTATTTCCTTGCTGTCATATGTTAGCAACTGTTAATCAAGAAATCAATGACAGCAACAACAAAATCTGTCTTTTGAAATTATGTTTTGCCTCATCTTCCCCTTTGCAGAAGCATAAGCAAAATTTGCAGAAATGCTGACTAATATACCTTGTGTTTACAATTCCTGCTTTCTTACTAGCTTTAAATCCAAAATAACATTTGTTGCCTTGGAAATCCATGAACTACACATTCATGCCTTTCTCAATGTATATGATTTTTTTCTATAATCCTATAACAAAGATATACCAAAGCCTGCAATTTATCATCTAAAGATAAGTAAAAAATTCAATTATTTATCAACTGCTGATTGCCATATTTGACTTTAAACAAGATACAGATGACTTTTGCCAAGTCCATCTCTGATCAGTGTCACTAAAATGGTTACCAAATAACATTTTTTTCCAGTGAAAATAAAAAGATAAAATTTCCCCTCTATTATAAAAGAAGAAGGTTGCTAGCAGTTACTATTTATCCTTTTAATATCCAGAGTTTCTCTGGCTTGATAAACCAAGCCAGCTGCTGACTTTTAAATGTTGGAGGACATTTCTAAAACACCTCTTTATACTTATTTCCATACACATTAAAAGTCTTGGCATGCCCTACATGCATGTATTCACGAAAAGAAGTAAAACTTCTTTTACATTAGTTCCACATTAATCATACACAGTAACATAAATATAAATCAAAATCATTGGTGTCAGAACAGTCAAACCTCACAAGCATTTAGTGTTATCAAAATACCTGTACTGTCCAGGCTACCCACCAGATTAGCAGAGGGCTGTATTTGCCATGTTAGCCAATAATAAACGACTCTGTGCTCTCTGAGTATAAGGCAAATTGTTAAACACACCAACCAAGCCTCACTTCTATTACACTAACCAACAATGTCCCAAATAAGCAAGGCCTCTAAGCAGACTATGCCTGTTTTTGCTTTTTGCTTGCTCTACTACAATAGCTAAAATTGTAGCCAACACATTTTCAAATGCCATTTTCAAAGGTGTGCTTACATCTCATTTTCTAAAAGGCAGACATCTAAATTGCAGACAGGCAATCCCCACTCCACCAAGAGCTCTCTAAGGAACAGATGCCAGTGGGAGCCGGGCAGTCTTGGGGCACCAGCAGATGCTGGCACCTGTGCAGAGAGAATCACACAAAACGGGGTAGAAAGTTCCCTGCAAAGCACTTTGTGGAAATTGGGCCAGGATTTCAGTAATAGCTGGACCTCCCAGTAGACATTATGATGCTTAAAAATATGGAAAACCAAAGTCCTAATTAGATTTGTAACACTGTGTTCAGGTTTCCCAGGTACAAGTCAGGAAGTCTATAACTAAGCTCGAAAAGCAACAGACTGCCATTATACTACTGCTCCATGGCGAATTTCTCAGAACACAGTATTATATTAAAAACAGCAATACCTGAAGTTTTGGGAAAACTTTTCTTGCAATCACAATGGGTTTTATTAATGATACTTATTACTGTAAGTGAAACATATGATCAAATAAAGACTTTGAAGAGTATGAAGACTTGACTGAGTTGTATGAATAGACCTAGCAGTCAGACCTCAAGTCCACACGCTAAGGAAAAGACCCAAAATACTTACGATTTTATTAAGACGGAAAAATCCTTGATATGCACACAATGTAAAATCCTCGCTTTTTTCCTCTGCCCATTATTGATCTAGATTTCCAAAGGTACTTTATGGGAAATTACTCCAAACAGCAGGTTATTCTGTACCCTATACTGGGAAAGAAGAAAAACGCAATTTCCCAACAGCACCCAGCCGTCAATCCTCTTGAAAAATAAGCTTGACCATAAGCTTAAGGCACCACCAGCCTGTACTGGAAAATCCCCAAAGGGCATTCCAAGTTATGCTGGAGCAACTGACATTTCTTATGTGAAATGTGACTTCTAAAAACTTTCTAGCTGAAAGTTTTTTTGTAAGGTGATATTTACTGAATGTGTACACAGTGAGAGGCAAAAAAAAAAAAAAGATACTTGCATTTTCATGAGCTAATACTTCACAGACTTTAATTAGAATGAACTTACTCATTAGTTTCCTTACTTTCAGGAAAAAACTTGCTCCTTGAAATGAGATCAACCAATTTCTCTCTCTGCACTGAAACATTTTTGATGATCAGTTATGATGATCATTTATGTTGATGTGTGAAGAACTTGACAACTTGACAAAAAGATAAAACATTGACCTTTCAGAGATTAGTATTGTACGATGCTATTTACTTTTTGATGCATATTGATGACCTCCTTGCCTGCTTCAAGAGGAAATGATAATTGAAAAAAAAATTGAAAAAAAACTTGAACAATGTACTAGCCATTCTTCACATTCTTGGAATTCTCTGTGGCAAACAGTGCCCACAGTTGACATCAATATTATTAATATAAAAAGAAATACTCAGCGACAAAAGCGAAGTGCAGAAGACTGTCCTCCAGTTTCTTCTCCTTCTGGAAAAACCCTGCTGCTAACCCCAGAGAACTCAAGCAAAGTTAATGTTTAGGAATGCAAAACAGATTGGCATTCTGAATGCCTAACCTTTTAGCCAGATAAATCTGCCGTAGAGAGAGGTACCATATTGCACAGATATGCAATTAATTATTACGGGCACTCCAGATAACTCAGAAACCTCTGCTTTTGTCCAGACCACATGACAGATCAGATAAACCTTGCCAGGGCATTTTAGGAAAATGCCAAAGACCCACCACCAAGAAATAATAGAATAAAAAATTCTGCCTGTCTCTTTGAGATGGACTGCTCAAACTGAGGAAGACTGATGGATTATTCATAAAGAAGAAAAGATCCTGGCTGTGATTTGCTAAATTAAAGAAAAATGTCCAAGTCTTTAAGAACAAAAATAATAACCACACCCTGCCTTTTGGAGCTTGTGCTTAGCCACTAAGAGTTGCTGAATTTATATTCTCCAGCTTTTGCCAAGGTAGTATTCACTAAATAAAGTATTCTAGTCAGTAATATCTAAAAAAGATTCCTTACCTGCTTGTAATTATCTAGCTCACTTCCTTCTATCACTTCTACTACCCTCATTGCTAATTATTTTCTTCTAATGAAAATCAAGGGACAATTCAAGAAGAATCATTTCCTTCGCTTGCCAGTTCCTTTTTCTCTTCTGTTTTACTGTTTCCAAATGTCAGTGTTACAATCCTATTGGCTAACTGCATACTTAAAGGGGACTTATAGGAAAGACAGGGGCAATCTTTTTAGCAGGGCCTGTTGTGATAGGACAAGGGGTGATTCAGAAGGGTAGATTCAGACTAGATATAAAGAATACATTTTTTACAACAAGGGTGGTGAAACACTTGCACAGGTTGCCTAGAGAGGTGGTAGATGCCCCATCCCTGGAAACATTCAAGGTCAGATAGGAGAGGGCTCTGAGCAACCTGATCTATCTAGTTGAAGATGTCCCTGCTCACTGGACAGGGTTTGGGCTCGCTGACCTTTAAAAATCCCTTCCAACTCAAAGCATTCTATGACTCTATGATTCTACATGTTATCCTATGTAGCTTTTCCATGGCTATCAGAATAGTAGTTGTCTAGCAGTGTAGGCATTCACAGTATATACTTATACTGTTACTTTACTAGCTCATTTTCTACGGAAAATGACCATATCGCTTAATTTCACTTGGGTTGTTAAATACTTTCTCATAAATGAAACAAAGAGAATACTTTGCTGACAACCAGTCAACACTAGAATACTGCTTGTTTTCAGTGCATGGCATAAAACTTTCATTTGCTTTTAAATGAAACTAGATAATAGGAACATTTCTTTACCAAGAGGGTGATCAGACACTGGGACAGGCTTCCAAGAGAGGTGGTCAATGTCCCAAGCCTGTTAGTGTTTAAGAGGCATTTCAATAAAACCCTTAATAATATGCTTTAACTTTCAGTCAGCCCTGAAGTAGTCAAGCAGTTAAGTAGATGGTCATTGTAGGTCCCTTCTAATTAGAATCTATTCTAGTCCACTCAAAATAAATTGTAAAACAAACAAATAAATAACTAGATAAATAAATTTAAAAAAATAAAACACAGAAAAAGTGATAAACTGACATTCCCAGGAAACTGTGAGGTGACTAGCAATGCGTATCAGGGTTGCTACATTCATTGTGGGTAGATGGAAAGTGAGCATCAAAGCCTTGGCTCCTGTTTATTATCAGCCTAAGGAATTTCAGGCACAGCAAGTCTCTGTTGAGTTTGCATTTGGAGAAAGACTGCTTGATTGATAGTAATGCCACAGTTCACTTTTCTCAAGGTAATGAGTAACTCTTTCTCTCCTCTCTGAAGCACTGCTGTCACTTTGCTGTCAAGGGTCCTTCCAACCTATGCAGGACACCACCCATGTAGCAGTACAGCCATTAGAGCACTGATATCTAAAAGAGGGAGGAGACAGCTCTGAGATAGGTCAGGAGTGGCTAAAATATAATCTCAAATGGATCCTGAATGATTTTGTCAGCAAATTGCTGTGTCAAAAGCTGGCAATGCTCAGCATTTTGTTGGTCTTTACCTTGCTTTAAAATAATCAACAAACAAGCAAACTTAATTTAGTGCAGCAAGATTTCTGTGAATGCTTTGATTTGGAAATCTATACAACATTTCACTATTAAACATCAAATAAAACCCTGTTTTGGTTAGTGCACATTTTTGAAAGATAATTGCCTCGTTTTCAAGCCTATCACCTTTCAGACAGATATATCCTACAGCTATCTCTCACATTGTCTTTACATTGTCAAATTGAGACATGCAATATGATTTCTAAAAGCCAAAAAACCAAACCCAAAACATGGCATGCATTTAGATATTTAACTATGTATATAAGAGCCAGAACTTTTGGAATGAATGGACAGGTAAAAATAATCTTGACAGATTGATGCATGCTTTATCATTGTTTAATGAAAAATGCATTTGAAAAAAATGACAGACATACATAACCCATAAATACATTGCTGTCTGACAGCCATGTATCTCCTCTCACCATCCTGAACTTTGAAAACTGAACACAAACATATTGTCTTATTATCCTTTAAAAGGCACTGATGGACAATCTCTCTCTTTCTTTCTGTTTTAACTGTCAAGCATTAATCACTGCCTTAACTGCAAAAGAAACTTTTATTGGGCAATTATCCCCTAGGTCTATATAAAATCCTTGCCTTTCATTCCATGTATTAGGTAAAAATGCCATTGCCTGAGGAATACAGCAATACTACATTAGAAAATATGAAATATAATAAAAGAGGTGATGTGTTTCTTGTACCATCAAATTACTAGATTTAACTAGTGTATAGAACAGAAATGCCTGATGTCTCTCCTTGGTGGCTCCCCCAATTACATCAGTGAAAAGAGAATGTTCTTCTGGCATTGCAATACATGCACAAAACCCAAGCATAGTTTTTCTCGACCATTGTCAGTTCAGAGGAAAAAAAAACCCAACCCCTCAAAATATCTCCTCCCCTCTTTCTCTCCCCCCAAAATCCATGGCTCCTCTGGTATCCCCTTACATGCTTTTGGAAATTGAGAGTAAGGAGTAACCATGCACTTAGGAAAATAAGATGTTATTATTGCTTTTGAAAAAATGTAATTTTACCCTTATACTTTAACGTGAAAAAATTCAGGGATTAGTTTGCTTCTGACAATGCCTGGTGATAGATGCTGACAAGACAGAACCTACACTAATATTGGACAATTATTGTATTACCATTACCTTCCCCCATTGTTTGCTCAAGGATATTATAGTGCTTCTACGATTCTTTAAAATTTATATGGATTCCTGATTTTTTTTTTATGAAAAATAATCACTCTGAGTGAGCAAAACCACACTAAATAATTAATGAATCAATAAGACTCAGGTTGTCTAGAATATCTCACCCAGTCTTACACTCTTTACTACATAAAATGCCATCTGGCCAACACAGTTGTCTATACACAACAGGTAGGAGGGGAAAAATTTTAGGTGTATGCCAGCCTTCCTAGCCTTGCAGTAACAGGATGTCAACCGGCAGCTGTTTCTGTAACAAATCCCTCAACTAAGTATTCTTCTGAACTGGAATTTATGCACGTTTATGTCAATAAAACTTGACACAAACATCTAACAGTAGCTGAAGCAAAAACCTTCAAAATAAATAATTTAAGGTCATGCCTGGGACAATGAATGGAAAGTCAAGGGAAAACCAACCAACCAACCAACCAATGAACAATTCCTTTAACAATTCAATGTCTGTATATTTTTCCATTTTTTCTCAGAAGCTATTCTAAAACTGAATGTAACATGGATATGGAGCTACTCCTCAGCTTAAGCAATTTCAGCCACAGTTTTTCCTTCCTTTACAAAAGGAAGAATACCCCAGACCCCAAAATGTCCTCTCTACACCTAAAACAGGTAGCAGATTAGAAGTTTTTCACAAGTTCAAATAAACAAAAAGCAAATAGCAATACAGTTTGTCCTGGTTTGAGCTAGAACAGAACTAATTCTGTTCAGTGATTTTACTCTTCAGCTCAGTCTCTTCTAGGTTAACGGCATATTTTTGCAGACAGTGTCTGCTTCGAGAAGTAATGACGCTTGTTCACAGTTACTACCAGGGACAGGTGTGCAGAAAGGCTTTGACTTACATTTGTTCCTGTGAAGACCAAGGTCACTGCTAAACCTTGGGTACTACATTGGAGATGCTGTAAAGTAAGAGGTTGCACCTAAGGGAGGAGTGGACAGGACAGGTGACCCTAAACTGACCTACAAGGTGTTCTATCCCATAGACGTCATATTTGGTATAAAGCTGAGGGATCACAGGGGTCTCACTCTCTTCCTCAATGGCTGGTGTCCGAGGAGGACTCTGTCCATTCTGCCTTTGACCCCAATCCATGCATTCCTGAATCTTGGTTTCTATCTCCTGCTGAGTCCAGTCTGGGACTTCTCCAGTGCCTGTCCACAGCATCAGAGGTGATGGTGACGTAATTGCCATCCAGATGTTGCGTTCGGTATTAGTTTTGTATATATTTTTATTAAAGCAGTTTTAGTTTTCTTTGCTCATCCATAAGGCTCTCTTCCTTACTCCTTTTCTCTTCCCCTTTGGGAAGGGAGAGGGTTAATAGGGAGCGCCAGCCTTAACCCATGACATAGGTTAAGTAGGAAGCCTCAGCTGTTGGTACAGGAATCAGTTATTCAACCTGGTTTTAAACTTCTTTAATATCCAAAGCTCAGATGTGGAAAAAAAGCATTGACTAAATAAAACCAAAAAGAAATGGCAAAAATATTTTCAATGAAAACATAAGATCTGACCTAGATGAGTGGAGGCTTATGCAATTCTCCTATCTCTTTTTTAAAACCTGCTATTTGAGTTTTAATAGACTGATTGACCTTCGGAGCTTTCCTGGAAGCGGGCTTCCACAGCAGAAGACACACGTAATTTCCACACAAATAGCAGCTTTGAACTGAGCATGTAAAGGACACAGCAGGGTGACAACAGATGAAATTTTAACCTTATGTGATCCATACTCGACTTCCCTCAGGGAAATCCAAAATGCCAGGAATTCTATGCCAGACAAAATTACCATTTTAATATAAGAAAAGTCTTTACTGAATTGTAAATCAATACTGAGGGAAGGCAAAATTACAAGTAAGAAAATGAATTTTTCTTTTTTCTTGTATTATATCCGCTGTTGTGGACAAAACTAGTAATTCATGGGAAGTAGCAAAGAATGACCATCATCCATCAACTGCACAGAAATGAAAATGTAAGAGTAAAATATTCTCCCCCCACAAAACTCCAAAACTCAAAACTATGAATAAGGAGGAAATTGCAACAAAACCTCTGACTGAGCCAGTAAATCCTTTAGAAGGTAGAATTAGTTTTATTTTTCCTTTTTTTTAATGAGTTAAGACCATTCAATTATTTTAGAACATAAGATTTCTGCTTCTACCCAGAACAGAGGAAAGAGAGGCCAGGCAGCAGTTCCTGCCGAGAGGCAACAACGAACGATCTCCAAGTCCTAAGCACAAGCTACAGTCTTTTTTTTTTTTTTCCTGGCCTGTTCTTTCACTAACTTACATTTGGAAAGACATGTTCTTTTCTGTATATATATATTAAAAAGACTATCTTATCCAATTTATAGCATTTAATTTCTGAGTAAATATTAAATATTCCAGGAAGACAGAGCAGGGAATTTTAGACATCAGCTTTTCACACAGACAGACCTCCCGTTTCATGCACAAAGCGGACAAAATGTGTATGAGTCTGTATCTTGGTTTCTATTAGTAGAATGAATTTTCCTTCCAAATACATTTCTGAACAGACTGGATGATTTGCTATCTTAATAAAACATTTAAACAGAGTTCTGGAAGAAAACTGATGTTTCTCCATCCAGAAGTATCATATCTCCTGGTAATCATATATCTGGCAACAAATACCCAGAACAGGAGATGCAAATAGGCTTCTTCCATCAGGTAGATCAACCATTCAGGTCAGAATGATTTAGGTACACATTATTGTGAAGACTACTCCGAAAAAGACAGAATGCATTTCACCAGAACGGTACAAAAACAAGGTAAAATAATTGGATGCTTTAGGTTGAAATCACCCACCTGCTAGAAAGGTCTAAGCACATACATGCCGGGTTTTTCATGAATCAATAATACTGGTTAATAAGTAAGAGAAAGACCTCTGATAGTGCAATACACCTCAGTGCATGCGCCCTGTCTGGTCTGAAGATATGAGTTTGATGTACACCATAATGAGAATTAGAAGATATTGCAGTGTGAGTATGAAGCACAGCTAGACATACTGGAAGTGTGTTCATTAACTCAGGCTTTCAGAAGCCATGTCCTACTCAAGCATTCTCATGTTCTCCTTTGAAAGAAAGTTTACTCCAAATTCTCTCACAAAGGCAATTCATATCCTAATATTGTCATTATGCATCCCACTAACAACTAGGCAAGGCTCTCCTGGGATGCTACAGATGCTGTGCATTAAGTTGCCAGACATACAACCACAGTGCACAGATTTTGCTGTATTCCTTACTCCTGCTGGCTTGCATAATGATATGGAAAAAAGTCTGTCTAGGTTTTAGTTTTGCTTGAGAAGCACTAAGTTTCTGACTCATTTTCAAAAGATGAACATACTGACATAATTAGCCATCAGCCTCTGAGGGAGGGAAAATGGTTGGGCTTTTTGCGCTTGGTTTGGTTTCTTTTGTCTTGAGAAGGCCTCAATAAACTAAAGAAAACAAAAAGACTTCAAAGGAGGATTAAAGATGAAAAACGATACAATACCTTTAGAAAAGACTTGGAAAAGCTTTAATTGAAGATTGTTCAGTACCATCAAGGTGCAAACAAGAAAACCTGCACTATATTTGTTTGCGGAAGGAATAATAATTAAGCAAATAAGATAAATGCATCTGTAAAGAAAGATGTTTGCTTCATCTCTCTTGGCTTTGGGATAGACCTACCAAGGCTGAATCAGCCAGCCCCTCAAAAATAAACAAATTTTAAATCTACTAATGCATGGGAGATTAGGGCTTTCTCAAACTCTCACATAATCAAGTACTACTGGAAGATACACATGCAGTGATCTGCAGCTGCTCTGTCCTGTTCGTTAGTCCCTGCAAACACTGGCTTTCTGAAGGAGGATGTTTGCCACGTGAAGTTTGGGAGCCAGGGCAGCTGCCTGGATTCGGAGCCAGAGGTGACGCTGAATAATACAGCACAGAATGTGAGTCCACCCAAAACCATTTTTGATTATACAAGGGACAACACTTGCTCAATAAAATATTAATTAAATTATTTTATCTGTTATCTAAAGGGCTTAATACTTCAGGATTTGACAAACAACGAAAGCAACAAACTTCTTGTTCAACAAGACAATAATTATCCCACAGTAGTAGTATGTGCTTTAACTCTCAAGCTGGAAACTCAGGGTCATTACACAGCCTGAAATTCAGAGCATCTGAAGGACACTCACAAACGTATCCATTATTTACTATTCTGAGGAAAAGGCATGAACACAACTGACAGCTTTGAACATTTGAGTTCCAGCATCAGATCATATCACAAATAAGCACAAGGCATTTGCCACTAATCTAGACAGCTCTCAGAAGCTCATTCATATAACACTACTCCAGTTGTGATTTATTTCTTTTTACTTCAAGAAAAATTCCCATGAGTCTTAGGTTTCATAAAGTCTCTGGACTTCCATCTACCATTCTGAAGGCAAGAATAGAAATTAAGAAAGTTCCCACTATTACATGGAAGAAAAAGAAAAGAATGGACACAAAGTCTCGACCTCATGCAAGACACTGGCAAAATTCTTTGACCCAGAGGAACCCGAAGTTTACCCTAAGGCCCTTCTTTCAGCATATATGGACACAGATAGTCATAGCTGACATTTTAACATAGAATGAAAGGCAAACACAGTGACAAACAAAGGCTAATAGCAATGCATCTCCACAAGTTTTCTTAAACGATTGCTGTGCCAATTTCCTCTAGAATGAAATACTGTTATGTTTTCTCTGGTTGTGGTCATTGTATTTCTGTCATTCAGTATTGACAGAATGACCATCTTGTCATCATTTTAGTATATTAATCTTATAAAGCCTATCCATAATAAACCAGTAATAAAACTTCCCAACATTTTTTTTTTCTAAAACAAATGAAAACTTGCTCAAAAACTTGTCTTAAAAGATTCTACCAGCAAAAGCCCAAACTTCACTGCTAGCTGTTGGGATATCAACTCAAATGCAACTTTTCCAACTAATCTTTGGTCTAGGTCTGCTGAGATGATTTCCAGAGTGAATATATGGATTCCTCTGCCTCAGTCATAGAGTCCATCTAAGCAACAACTGTCAAGATTTGGCCAGCAGTAGTTATTCAGCACTAGAATCAACCAAAATGTCTTGAACTAAAATGATTTGGAAATATAAATGACCCTCTGGAGAAAGACAAAGTAAGCATCTTTTTACGTATTTCACAGAAGGCATAGAAAATTGAGCGAGAAGAAATCTATCTCATCCCTCTGCATGGAAGCAGGCTCAATTATACCTCAGATATTCCAGACAGATATTTGTCTAATACATTTTCAAGTATCTCCAGCAGAAGAGATTTTCCATGTCATTAGGCAATTTACTGTAGAGGTTAACTGCTCATAGAAGTCACAACGGTTTTCCTATCCCCTTACTCTCTTTTACCTTTCTGTCCTCTAAGCCCAGCACTGCTTATCCTGTCCACAATGTGCAAACTATTGCCTTTCTCTTTGCAACTGCTTTTGAAGCACCTGAAAAATATTGTTGTGTTCCACTGTTTTACTAACCCAAGTCCTTTAACATTTCTCTACACTCTCCAGCCATGTAGGTCACATTTGTTACTTCGTCTTCCCTTTGGTCTAGTTGGCTGGTTTGCATTCTTCCCTAACTGCAATGTGCAAGCCTGGATGCAGCATTTCTGTTGGGGCAGTGTGAGCTCAGAAGAGAATAGAGAGCCTTATATTCTTATTCTTCTTCTTAGTATCCATT
This sequence comes from Buceros rhinoceros silvestris, assembly GCF_000710305.1. Classification (NCBI taxonomy): domain Eukaryota; kingdom Metazoa; phylum Chordata; class Aves; order Bucerotiformes; family Bucerotidae; genus Buceros; species Buceros rhinoceros. Next base: position 49,769 of record NW_010422551.1, read on the forward strand.
TTACCCTTTAAAACTTCTGAGCCCTCTGTCTCACCCATCTTTTCTCATTCCTGTAACAGTGCAGACGCTATCCTGAGAAACAGACTCCTGCACATTTTCACATAGAATTGGATTCTATTTCTTTCAGAACACTGCTCTCATTTGTCATGATCATCGTGAATCCAGCCCTCCAATGTACTTGTAATCCTCCCGCCTTTGCTTCATCTGCAAATTTAGTAAGTATTTCTCAGTTAATTTTTCAAAGCTGACAACCTATTATTAAATGTGTTTAGAATGCGTAATAGCATCTAAGTTCTCAGATCGGGGCACAAAATTCTCATTTCTTTAGTTTCTTGTCAGTGTTATAGAATCTATAGCTACAAAACAAAACATACCTATTTCCCTTCCATTATATCCTGAAGTCTTCTTTTTTTCCTCCTGGATGTACTGCCACCCAAGCAATTTTCCTGTTCTTTATAATTTTGTTATACAATCTGTACTGAGCATCTCATTGCTTAAAGAATGTTAGGACAGTATTTCTCCCTACTAACTTTGCTATTGAGCAACTTAAGGTAATTAAGGTAATATTTACTTTTAAAAGCCTAAAATGTTTCTTATGTTGTATAAGTACAGCATTGTAGTCATTCCTCTGGAGATAATCCACTTGATATCAATGCAGCTGTTCATATGAGTTGCACAATGGATTTTAGAAAAGCCTATTATCTGTTTGGTTTTAAAGATAACACATGTATAGTACAAAATTATTTGTGACATACTTTTTGGGCAAAGCTATGTATATTTCTTGGACAAAGTCCCTAGTCTATTAGACTGCACTGCCTAGTATCACAGTATACATAGTACCCAACTCCATTTTTCATGTGCTTGTGGTGATGTCATGTTACATTGAAGCCCACTGCATTTCAGTCTTATCCTTCATGCCTTCATGCAAACAAAACTCATAGCTTCAACTGATCTTATAGCAAAGGCCTAGAAGATGAACTTTAGTCAATAGTCACTGTGAACACCCTTAACTGAAGCGTGGAGGGAATCAAAAGACATCTCAGGTGGGAAGTCCTGGGAAATAATGGATGTAATCACGGAATGTGTCGATATGATGGAAAGGATGTTTCCATCAACACCATCTCTGTAATTCGAGGACATCCACTGACCTTTGCAGAAAGGAGTTTCTGAAGAACAAGAATGTGGAACACAGCTGTTATTACTGTCAATGAAGTATGACACATAGGTGAGAAACAAAAACTATCCCTCCATCAGCTAGAAAACCTCATCTTTACCCAATAAAAGCTCTACATTTCATCTCTGGTCTTTACTACAGAATTCTTTAAAACTATTAGCACCACCTTCTGTTTTCTCAGAATGAAAGCTAATAAATTAGCAACAGAGAGAAGAGCTCCTAAGCTCGGCAGTTCACTTGGAGTTGTTACATAAATGGCCTTTCTGAAATGTGTCCAAGACTTAAATTACTCTGATTAGCTAATGTCTGTGGAACCGGCAACAAGCCTTTTCACTGTGGCTCTCGTGGTAATTATTATTCTTGTTTCACTGCATAGTTTACTAGTATTTCTCAAGTGTCTAGTTATAAATCTCTTAAAAGCCTGAGGACAGTTGAACCAGTAGAGATAAAATAAGAACAGATCCAAGCTGATACGATACTTGCCTTTACTATGCAACTATTTTTGAAGTTGAAAAGAAGTGTCTCCCTACATCCCAACTGGAATTGTTCAGAATGCACTTCAAAAAGTAACAGGGGTGCTCTTAAGGCTGTTCATTACATTTATCTATCACAACAGGGTATGTAATTCAAAACAACAAAGTTATAAGTTACTGCACACAGTTTGCTTCTTTTTGTTCAATTCAACTAACTTCTTCTTAAGAAAGGAAGCTAACGGTAAAAATAGGATTTCTAATATTCATCTCACAACACATTTTTCCTTGTAGATAACAGCTCTCTTCAGCTTCAAGAAAGCTCTAAAGATCTCATTTATCTAATCTATCACAACCAATTAACTTTACCAGAAAAATATTCCTCTCATATCCTCAAACATCAGACCGTTCCTGTTTCCATAATTCATCTCCCCAAACTGCTATCAATTCTGTAACTGGAGTTTGTGTCTCTTTGTTCCCACAGTTCCTTCAAACAACAGTTCAAGTCCCATCACTTCTTATTAACTAGTAACTTCTGCAATTCTCTCTGATAGAAGAGTCAAATCCCCCAAGTCAAAATTTTGTAAATTAGCATTCATTGTGCCATGTTTCACCCTGGTCTGTATTATCTGGCAGTGAAAGAGGAATAGAAACTGCTGTCTTGGTTCATAACATCTTAAAAAACTTTAGAAAACTGCTCTTTCATTGCCTTCTGTACAAATCATTCCTTTGACCCCTGTGCTGCCTGATACAATTCACAAAATATTCCTCTAACAATATGGTATGACCTGCCATCAAAAATTAGCTATGAAGTATTGTTTGACAGACGCTGTAAGAAAATTTCCACGCTGTGTGATGAAAGCAGATGCAAGCAACCTTTTAATTACTTACTTACATCCCATTTCAACTCTCTTCTTGCTTTCCTTCTTGATCTCACACATCCAAATGGGTAAAGGGCTTAATCCTGGTGTTTTGAAAGATTCAGCTGAAGTAATCTTAAATGAAATATATCTTTATACTGACGTAAAAAGAAAAAAGACTAAACACGTATCGGTACAGGAGCTGAGTTTCTGCTTCAGTGGGTTCGATATGGAACTACAAGGCTGGCAATTTCCAAAGAGGCCAACCACCATTTTTGGTACAGTTCTCAAAAAAATTTTCTTATTCCACCAATACCATTTTTCTGTTTGATAGTACAGAACAAAGTGGCCAGACAACAACTATTTCCATACATAGGAATAACATGAATGCCAGCAAAAAGGCAAGGAGATAACAATGAAATTCTTCATTACCAAGAAGTTAGATTACTAAATGAAAAATTCTCTACAGGAAATACAAGATGATAGTGTAAGAAAAAATGGTGAGTGGGCTGAGGCACTCAGGAAGCAAAGATGAGAGCTATCAGTACAGACAGATTTTCCCTGTAGAGAAGATGATAAATGTGCAGAGGAACTGTTTGTAAACTGAAAATTTAGCCAGCTGATTAAGCAGAAACAATTTTTCTTGAGAATCTTAGCAGTGTTTTGTTTTGTTTTCTCATCTGACAGTACTTTCAATTATTGAGACAGAATGACAAAAGAGCATATGCGCTCAATGAACAGAGGACCTGCACCATCAAACTGGGCATCTGCTACTCATTTTTGAAGGATGCTGCAAGTGAGACTCAAGTGAAAAACAGAATATGGAATAGTGCTGAGATGGGCCAGCTGGAGCAGAACCAAGAAATGGGGCTATTTGCAGAGGAATGTAACACAAGTGGTCTGTAGAAAGTAATTTGTACCTAGGAACTCACCCTGTAATTGTTTCATTGTATTTGATCAGCTACTTTACAGAGATGACTTAGGCATACATATGGCAAATGACAGACCAAAGAGAAATGTAAAAGTGATTTCATTTCAATAAAGTATCCTTGGTTTTCCTCCCCAAAAGAGTCAAAGAGCACTGCCATGACCCGGCCATTAATCTGTCAAATTATAACTGGATCTGGAAGTACTGTATCCTTGAACATGATGCACCACAGAAATAATCACCTAATTTATGAAACTAAAGAGAATCCTCTGACTTGATTTCATTCTAACCTGGCCTGCACCTGCCCCACCCCGTCCTGAACTGCTTACTCATTTCTGAAAATGTTATGGCTACCTACCGCATTCACCAGCTCTAACTGCAGCTGTTATTTCTGTTGCCCCTTTTTTCCACTGAAAAAAGGTCTTTTTCCTTTCATCTTTCCCTGGAAACTAACAGCCTGGTAAAATACATTTTGCAGACAAAATTCTGAAGCATTTCACAAATGGGGAGTCCAATCAACGCATTGAATAATAGTTGCTCAGTAACAGAATCAATAGGGGTGCAATGTTACTTATACAGTACAGCATTTATTGGAAAGATGGTCTTACTTCAATTATTTTCTTTTTCAGTAAGTCTTACAAATATTTTTTTTTCTTGCATTGCTTCAGATATAATCTCTGAAAAACCTTCTTAATAATTCAGTAGGGCATAGTGTCTCAGATTTTACAGAGATAGTATGTTATAAATGTACGTTGCATAACACAGCTTCTACTAGAAACTTTTGTAATCTCACCACACAGAGGGAGAGGGGAGAGGGAGACAATGTCTTTTCATCGAAAGCACAGTTAGCAGTGAGTTTCTTCAAACTGGTAAATGGAATCACAGAATCACAGAATACCTGACATTGGAAGGGAATTCCAGGACTGTCTAGTCCAACTCCTGCTCAGAGCAGGTCTATTCAGATCAGGATACCCAAGCAAGTCCTGAGTACCTCCAAGGCCAGGGATACCACTCTCTGGTACATCCTATTCCAGTATTTGATCATGCTCATGGTAAAAAGAAAAAGCTTAGTATCTAATCAGAATATCCCCTATTAATATAAGTTTTGTTACCCAGACCTTTAAAATACATAACTGATTTAAAATAACACTAATTACAACACCACTTCTGTATTCATAGCTTTTTGGGCCCCAAACTCACTAATGCAAAGTTTGATTTGAAATTCTTTTGTCTCTCCGTTCAATATCTGAGTGGTAAATGAAAATATGTAAATAAAACCTGTACAGGATTCTGTACAAATGTAGGGGGAGAAAAAAAGATCCTGAATAGAGAATGAATGTGGTGGTACACCATCCCACAGCCAGAGCAAGCCTATCCAATAAACAATTACTGCCAAAAAATGTCTTTACCCAGACCCCTGCCACTTCAACACATAGAACTAAAAATGTAAACAATGAGAGGCTTGCATTTCCTTAAGTAGACACCACAATCTCAATTTCTTTTATTACAATAGAAAGCCCTTTCCAAACTGGTAGCAAGCGGAGAACAGATCAAACTCTTTAAAACTTTGAGGTTGTTTAACAGTTAATGCTCCCCTGCAGAATATCAGGAAAGAAGGGATATTTATAGCTGCCCAGGAAAATTAAGTTCCTGTGAAATAACAGCATTTAAGAATTTTATATATCATAGGTACCGTAGAATGGTACCTACTCCTGAAGCACATTTTTATCACCTCTGTTGGGGATGTTCTCATTACCTTTGTAAGTGACTTACTCTCTTTGAAATTCAGCAGAGCTTTCAGACTCCATAGCTTTTGGCAGTGAGTTCTTACAGGTTAAACATGAGTCACTCGAAAAACAAAACAAGACCAAAAAATATCACAGTCTCCTGTTTTCTTCAGCTTTTTCATTTGTTCCTCTCAGTTTTGCTAGATATGCCTTTCCAATAGCATGAGAAGACAAAAGCAGAGTTTTTGGTTTGCGTGTTCCATCCTTGTTAGTTTTCCCATGTTTCCTCAGTTGGTGTCCTCCAGATCTGAAGAGCGCAAGGTAGAGAAATATTGTTCATCTGGGCAGGTCTTTTAACCCCCAATTATTTTCTAGCTCATTTCTGAACCCCCTTGTCTTTTGATTTCACACAGGATGGCCTTAAATGAATTTAGCATTCAAGCAAAGGATAGATACTGGTACATCTTTAGAAAACAGAAGGAGAAAAAAAGTACATGGAATGTTACTCCCAGAACAGAATCAATGAGGCAAGTCAGGTGGCAGAACGAGTTTTTCTAAAAGTGGATAATACACAACCTCAAAGACACTGAAAATTCAACAGCATCAAAAGGCGACTCTACAGAAAGCCCTAGAATGGCACACAATGAAATACCATGTTATGCCATTCTACTCATCAGGATGACATAGGAAGGAATCAGATATTTGATCTGCCTGCACCTCGAGGTAGCAATTTGTTTTCAATGCCTACTGTGGTTAGGGCTCAAGGAGGCTTGGTAAACATTTCCTGTCTTGTACCGCTAATTCAGTAGTGCCCAAAGAATTACAATGGCTGAAATGAGTATCCATAGCCACAAGCAAAGATTGCTGAAGAGTTTACTGTGTCCTTCCCCTAAAAAAGCTCTCATATAGATGGGACTAAATGGTGCTATGATGGTAAGAACAGATGGCAAAATTATTTCTTAAGTCATGTTAAATCACGTGTTTGCTCATTCCGTTTTCTGCACGTTAAACTAAATGTCCAATGGTGGTAAAAGTTGCCTTTTACAGCAATAACAACATATTTTTCTGCTGCCCTTGGCTACTGCCAGAAACTTTGAAATTTACTTGGGAAATTCTGGAAGCAAAAGGGTACACCATCCCCTTAATAATTTTATTTTATGTTTTGGAGCTTGTGAGGTGCCTCAGCTGTAGAGTCTCAGACTAAAGTGATTTAGTAGTTTATATTTTCAGAGGATATGGTGACTCTGAATGGAGCTACTCTACTTACAAGGCAAATATGAGAACATGCCTTCACATTACCCTGGAAGACTTCTCCTGAAACACAGAAAGCAAGTTCTGTCCTCAGCTGGAGGAGGCTGAACATAGGTGAGTTTGTAAAATATTATCTGGGTTATCTGTATCTATTTCAACATCTACCTGCACTTCGATAGATGTAAGAGTCAGGTGGCTGATTAGTGAGGGTATAAATCATCCTTTAACAAAAAAATCTTAGGAATTCCTTAACATCTCTCTTGGAGGCAGTACAACAACTTTAATCTCCAGTGCTGGTTTCACTGCCTTATGTTAGCTGCTAATTTAAAGCTAATTGCAGAACAGGTCACATTCTAGCCACTGGAGAAAAGCCCAGTTACTTTATCAAAGCATGACCAAGCCCTAAAAGAAGAAAATGAAACCATTAATTAAACCCATTTAAAAGGAAAAACAACAAAATAGAACCCAGCTATGGTTATTTACAATTCTGTGCAATTTTTCTAACCAGTTACTTTCCCAGGTAAGCACACAGGCCATTGCTTCATTAAGCTTTATAAAAACCAAACCACAGAGCTGTAATTTGCAGACGTCTACTGGCACTTTCAGCTAACACTTTCTCTTACCCACCCCTTCTTTTTCCCAACAACATGGAAGACATCTCTGAAATATCAAATGTGAGAACTAAATCAGTGCTTCCTCTGGGTGCGATGCAAAAGGTCCATTATCATCAAAAGGCAAGCATGTTGCTTTTTTCCATAAACGGTGAATTCAAAACATTAAATAATTACAACATTTCGGAGAATATGAGTGCACTCAAGCCACAAATACTGGCTGCAGAATATAGCACCTTCATTTTACATCTGCAATAATGCAGAGACTCAAAACATTCTTTTACTTATTTATATGCAACAACTATTAAAACCCTCTTCCAGGCAGCAGCAGGCATATCATAAAATAGAGTTCAGTCTCCATTGCTATTCTGTGATTCAAGATGGAGAAGAAAGAAATCCCAATATCATGGCACAAGATAATTAAACCATAACGAACTACAGCTCAGCTTTACACATAAAGTAATATGTAAAAAGTAACAGGATGCCAAAGTTTTGGCACCTACAGTGCATAAACAGGCAACATGCCACGTCCAGACCAGGCAAAGCACAATATTTGCTGTTCACTAGGCTATGTGAAATGCTTACTGAGACTTTGGATTAAGTTTACCTAGTGCATTCCTTCTGTTCATCCACCATCAGGCTCAGTAAAGCGAACAGGCTGTGAAATCAATAGCTTTCCATTTGTTCATTTTTAGGAGAGGCACAATGCTGTTTTATGTAAAGAGCCTGAACTGCCAACATTTCAATGAATTTAAAAGACTACCAGCCACTGACCCAAAAAGATAATTAGCACACCAGTGAGCTCATTGCTTCCCCACTAGAGAGACAGTGCAGTAATGGTGACATAACCTTCAACTTTTGGGTCATCAGATATAAAATATCATTACTGTCCAGTAACTATTCAGTGACCCAAAGGACACAAGAAGAGTTGGCAATCACAGCCCTTTTTTTGAACATGTGATGAGCAATTTCTGGCTAGGCAAGTAGTCCTCTCCAGTGCCAGTCTAAAGGATGCCAAGTCTATTCTGCTCCAGCCAGGGACACACACAGGTATTTCAATGGATTACTCCAGAGACTGACAGTTGATTACATGTATGAAGGTTATGTTGGATTGGGACCAAAGTGCTCAGCACTAAGTCTCTCTTGATGAACTTCTCTCTATGTGCATGTATTGAAAAAAAAGAGAAAGACCTAGATCCTGAAAGATATTTAAATACCAAAATCCCATTGTTGTAACATGCTTGAGTATCTCTGAGGATATGAGCCAAAACCACCCTCTACAGTCCTAATTACTCTGTTTGTTGGGAGTCTTAGCAAAAAGGCCAGTGACAGATCAAAGATGCAAACCAGCGAATCCCATGTAGCAACCTGACATGCTAGAGAGAGGCATCATGGTTCACTGTACTGTAGCTCAGCCTGTTTCATAATCATACAAGTTTCTGCTTCTCTCATTTTGCTGCCATCCATCAACACTAAAGACACTTAAAAAAAAAAAAAACTAAAAATGTTTCCAGTTTTACAACAGTCTTACAAAATTAGTCATAGTTTAATCACAGTTACAAAACAACCAGTACAATACACTAAGTCACATGCAACAATTTCCCTGTATCAGGGAAATACCTACTTTATTTATAGAGACTCATTTCAACAGGTTAACTAAAACACTGTTATAGCTGGATGCTGAAGGAGAGAAGCCATACTGGCCCTTAAATGGATTGTCACGCAGTACATTCATCTGTGGTGCATGTTTTCTCTGTAATTTCCCTTCTCTGCGTGTGCAGTCTTGGAGACGCAGAAGAATGGACAGCACTTGTCAAATTATGATTACTCCAGAAACTGAAATACATAAAATAATAACTGATGCAATCAAATGCACATCCAACTATCATTTGCTTGGAACACAGACAAGCAGATATGATTCAAGCAAATGATTCAATTTATAATTACTTCACAGAAAGAAGGAGGAGTTGAAAAAACCCTATATAAATACATTCTTCAGGACTTGACAGAAAATAATGTCTGAACAAGCATCTCGAATGGAAAATTAATAAATGACAACAGGAGCATCACATGCATAACATGGAGATATAATGCAAGAAAATTAAACATAAGGTTGCTTATGGGAAAATAACCATATTTTGCTCCAAAACCCCTCACGGTTCCTAATGGAATTCAAGGATATTATTGAATCAAAAGCTCTCATAAAGTCAGACACTGTGAGAGTATGCTTCCAAAAGCAGAGCCCCAGGAGATAATTGAAGCCTTAGAATCACAGTAGTGATTTTCTTGAACACTCATCTCCAGGTTACCTGAAAAAACCTCATACTTTTAGAAATCCTGATTCCCCTTTGAAAGGGCTGTCCAGAATCTTCACATATCTTAGCAGTGTTTTAAAAATCTTGTGATACCTGCACTTTTCAGAACTTAACTACAGTTTTCAAAATCACACTCAAGCAGGTTTTCTAATGGAAACACTGGGTAAGAGGGACACGATGTGTATAAACACTCCAGATGTCATAGCAGTGCCATGTGCATAGCCAGAATCCTTGGCTTTAAACTCAGGGAGACTCAAATGGAGGCCAGACTCATAAAGCAGATCACAGCCTGATAATTCACACACTACAACTGCCTTAACTAAGAGCAAGAAATACTTTTATGGAAGTTGTAGGGAGAGTAAAAACGGTCTTATTGAATTAAAATTTCAGTTCATAAATCCTAAGAAGCCATAAGGTTGGAGAGAGAAAAAATGGAACAATTTTTTTCTTTCCAGTGTTAGTACTGGTATTATGGGTCTTCTTGGCGATGCAGCCAGCTCTCAAGGATATTCAGCACTAAATATAATGTTAGAAAAGCCTCATACTCCTCATATGTGGAGGAGACCCCACTCTGTGCTCCTATGCCAGATGTTAGCAGATAATGCCATGCGAACCTTATTGTTTGCTTTCAAAGTCCCCTCACCACCAAACCAACTCTGTCACTGCTGCTTTGAAGTTAGGGTCAGAGGACAGCATGGACAGAGATCTGTTTGTGCTATTTGCTATTTAGTGGTGCATATAACCAGTGGACTCATTAAAGTTAAATGCCAACTGTGCGAAAATTCCATTGCTCAAGTCCTGCATCCTAGGAGGCTGGTGCAATTTTTACCTAAATGAGATAACTCAGCTGTTCCTCAGTCCCAAGCTAGACAGAACGCACACCGAACATCACAGAGAGATGCAAAAGCATCTCTCTTCACAGTTAGGTGCAGCACCAGTGAGGAAGGCTTAGAGAAACGATTCTCAGCCTAGGGTACAGCAATGCAAGCTGGCACAGTCTAATTTCTGGTCTAACAAGTGCCCGGAGAGACCTTCAAATAGGGAAGCAATACAAACTTCTCAGAATATCTTTAGACCCAGTGGGCAAAGGTGGCCAACTAATGGCAAGTAATTAAATAGGCTTAATACGCTACTGTGCTCTCACAGATAAGTGCCACTAGTTCAGATGTATTTCATTTTCTAAAAGATCAATTACAAAAGCCCTGCCACTGGATAAACACTGTGGCTTTTATTCTGGCTCCTAGAGGGAAAAAAAAATTAGTCTGGACAACTCAAATTATATAATAATTTATATAAATAAAGAAATAAACAAAAAATGCCAATATTATCATTTCTTAACAAATCTCATGATTTCTTGAGACTCATGGCATTTAATTTTGGAATCAGCTGCATGATAAAGATTGATTCATGAAGAAGAAAATCTAAGATTTCACATTCCCGTTTTCTCCTATTACACTGATAAAAACCACTTTGAAGAATGTAGTAAACTACTGTCAGGCAAAACACTGCAGCACTTGCTCCTCATAAAGAAGAGGTTTCCAGACAGAGAAAAATTTGGCTACTACATTTTTGTCCTTATAACTATAATGTTTTTCTGACATCTGCTGCCCTATAATCAGTGTTTGGATGCCAATAATGACATGGAATATGATACTGTACATCTAATCAGTGTTTCCGCAAACCAAAGAGAAAGACCGAGTCAGAAGCAAAAGAAAGAATTCACTATCAAACGAAAATGGAATGGAAGTTTAGGTTCTCAGGTGTTTCCATTTCCTGATACATTTTTGACATGCAGTTAAAAAAATAATTACATTAAATGACATAGTAGCAAAAAGCAATTCCTAAACCACAATTGTATTTCAAACAATTGCTGTAACACATGCCTTTTCTGGAAGTCCTGAGGGAAAAACTGATGCTAGAGCTTCTCTTCACATGATGCAGAAATTTGTGTAGTTGTTGTCAATGGGGCATGGTACAAAGTTCCTTTAGCTATCCTTTTCTTTCTTCCTAAAGTCTTTGGACATAGGTCTTTATTTGTGTGTAGAGAAGCACAGGTTACATAAATATCAACTTGCCTGAATCCTGCTGCCTAAAAAACACTTGTGATTTCTCTCCCCCTTATGATTTGAACCAGGATGGAGGCTTTCTTGCTATAGAAATCATCCAAATGTATTAAAAATTGTCACCACTCCCAAAGAAAAAAGACATAAGGAAGGAAACGCTGTTCTCAAAACTGCTGGAGACTAGCCACATAAATTGATTTTCAGTTAGGTCCTTTAACACAGACAATACTTGAAAGACTGGGATTGAAACTGGATCTCCTGAAAATTGGTTTGGTGAATATCCTGCACCTGTCGGATGAAATCATATGTTGCAGTCTTCATTACTTGAAGTCTTTTAAGTCAGATTCCTCTTAAAGTACAGTATTCTCAGGCCCTAAGAATACAACACTGAAGTTGCAAAAATCCCAGGGAGCCTTAGGAATCGACACTCAGTTACTTAGCTGCCCACCACTGCGCTTTTGAGGTTAGTTTGATGATGAGTAGATGCTTCTGACAGACACACATTCCTAAATCTTTCTGACACACTGATATTTCCAAACCTGTCTTCCAATTTTCAAACTAGCCAGTCCAGCCGTGTTATCCCTTGCATACTCTGAAGGAAGACACTGAGAAACAGGATGATGGAAGAGTGGATTAGTGCTCTTTGTCCCTGTGGTGGGTTAACTGTGGCTGAATGCCAGGTGCATACCAAAGCCACTCCGTCACTTCTCTCTTCAGCTGGACAGAGAAGAGCACATATAATGAAAGGCTTGTGGGTCGAGATAAGGACAGGGAGTGATCACTCACAAATTACTGTCACAAGCAAAGCAGACTTGACTTGTGGAGAAAATTTATTACCAATCAAGTCAAGAGTAGGGTAATAAGAAATTAAACCAAATCTTAAAACACCTTCCCCCTACCACTCTCTTCTTCTCAGGCTCACCTTTACTATTGATTTTCTCTACCACCTTCCCATCAGCAGCATAGCAGGGAAAGGAATGGGGGTTGTGGTCAGTTCATCACACATCTCTGCTGCTCCTTCCTCCTTAGGGGGAGGACTCCTCACACTCTTCTCTTGCTCCAGAGTGGGGTCTCTCAGACAGAACACAGCTTCCCACTGACTTCTCCAATGTGAGTCTTTCCCATGAACTACAGTTCTTCATGGACTGCTCCACCATGGGTCCCTTCCATGGGGTGCAGTCCTTCAGGAACAGACTGTTCCAGTGTGAGACCCCCATGGGGTCACAAGTCCCGCCAGAAAATCTGCTCCAGTGTGCTCCTCTCTCTCCAAGGGTCTGCCGGTTCTGCCAGGAGCCTGCTCCAGTGCATGCTTCCTACTGGATGCCCAAAGGTCACAGCCTCCTTTGGGCATCCACCTCCTCTGGCACAGAGTCCTCTATGGGCTACCAGTGGATACATGCTCCACCATTTATCTCCATGGGCTGCAGGGGGACAACCTGCCTCACCATGGTCCTTACCATGGGCTGCAGGGGAATTTCTGCTCCACCTCCTTCTTTGCTGATGGTGTCTGCAGAGTTGTTTCCCTTACGTACTCCTTTCTCTAGCTGCAGTAGCACAGTTTTCCCAGTCCCCACCCACAAATGTGTTACTCCAGAGGCACTGCCACTGCTGCTGATGGGTTTGGCCTTGGCCAATGGCGGGTCCATCTTGGAGCCAGCTAGCATTGCCTCTATTGGGCAAAGGGGAAGCTTCTAGCAGATTTTCACATAAGCCACCCATGTATACCCCCCAACCTTGCCAAGCAAAACTCAGTGCAGTCCCCTGTAAACAGATTTGCAAGACTGAAACAAGCCCTGAGAAAACAAAAGCAAGGGAACATACTATCAGCACCTCCAACAGTACAGCTACTTTGTTAGACTGACCTGCTAGCTTCTCAAGGTTACCACACCTGCAAGTTTTTGGAGGTACATTTGCTTGGTCTCTTTGAAAAAAGCTCTTTAGGCCACCAGTTCCACCACTTTTTCAAGATTCTCTCTGCTACTGAACATTATTTTGATCCTTTCTGGTTTCTTTTGCCTAACTGACATTTCAGAAGAGGGAGGAATGGCATGGAGTATGGAGCTGGAATCCTCTCACTGTATTTCCCAACTTACCCGATGAGCCCTACCTTTTTTTTTTTAAATATCCCTAGATTTTTCTAATTATGTGAAATTTCTAGATTAGCTTTAAAATGCTTTTTCTAATTAAAAGCCTAATACATAATGAAAAAATTGTATTAGTTGTTATCACACCAACTTTGCAATAACACATGCATTAGTCACATAAGTGAAATTACTTCACCTTCAGGAGCCTGTATGCCTTCAAGGAAATGCTTGAAGGGCTCAGCCACAGTGCTGTGATGCTTCATTTTCAATCCTCCACTACACGGGGGCCACAGTGGTTCTAGAAACCAAAGACCAGCCATCCTCTCAATATTTAAAACCATGCTGCAAGGTTTGGGCAGACTGCAAAGGAGTACAGTAAGGTCATGTAAGTATCTATCACAGTATTCGTGTAGAATAACCTAGAGTAAAATCTGTAGTTAAACAGCCATGTCCTGAAGGTTGTGCAGAAGCCAGCAGGTTAGACACACAACTGTGATACTAAGAAACCACCTTGGTTGGGACAGCTAGACCAGAAACAGCAAAGTTGTGCTATATCCCGTGCTCACAGAGAGTACTGTTGGTGACACCGCAAGCCAAGGTTCCTGGACAAAGCCCCATTGGAATGATCTCCAGGCAGCACAAGCTGTAGCATTCATTTTAGAGACTAGCATGCATGATTTCAGTGTCTTTTTGGATCATAACAGAAAGGACATTGCAAGGCCAGAACATGCCAAAAAAAGTGGATTTCCTGTGAACATGTCTACTTCTCTCCCATCTCCAACCACAGACTTTGGGCAATACCCTTCTTTTTCACTGTTCCTGCAGATATTTCTCTGTGGAAGATTGACTGAGGAGCACTGGAGGGCTCATTCATCACCTCCCAAGAGGGACAAAACTCTTTTCTCCACTGCATTGCAGAGCAGGACCTGAAATAAGTTATGCAGCAGTTATACTGGAGTTAGGACTCCAGTAACCTACAGCCACATACATCCACTACATAATGTTTCGTAGATTTTAGGTACACACTGTTAAGAGACAGTGAATACTCTTTGACTTTGAAAGAGAAGCACATTCATAACCTCATTCCTTTATTGGTTACTGGTCTTTGTATTTACAGCATAACCAACATTCATGACCAATGTATAACTGTTCTTTACCTCAGATACCTCCTTGTCTCTGTTGTTTCTCCCTAGATAAATTTATAGAAAGCTATTACATCTTCTTCCAGACTTTATTTGGTGAGACTGAAGAAATTTATCCTACCTTACAGAGGATAAATTGTCCCTTTTCACCCTAAATAGGTTTCCTCTGCACCTGTTGCAATTTGAATGAATTTTTATTGCAAATGAATGATTAGAACTTTATGCAGTATTTTACGCTGTTATACTAGCATAGTTCCTTCTTGCTGCTGAAAATGTTGGTTCTCACAGCTTTTAGCAGTACATTCGCTTTTTCCACATCTGTCACACGTTTTTAAGGTCCAGTGTTTTCTGTGGTAAAGAGACAGATTATAAGGTTTTTTTCAGCTTAAATGCAGAAAAATTTTATATCAGTTTTAACTGATAGATCAATTTTAACTTTGTATTATGTCCTGGTTTTGGCTGGGACGGAGTTAATTTTCTTCCTAGTAGCTGGTACAGTGCTGTGTTTTGGATTCAGTGTGAGAATACTGTTGATAACATGCTGATGTTCCAGTTGTTGCTAAGCAGTGCTTATCCTAAGTTAAAGGACTTTTCACTTTCCCATGCTCTGCCAGTGAACAGGTGCACAAGATGCTGGGAGGGAGCATGGCCAGGACGGCTGACCCAAACCAGCCAAAGGGATATTCCATACCATAGGACATCATGCTCAATATATCAACTGGAGGTGTGGATCAGGAGGTGTCGATCACTGCTCGGGGACTGTCTGGGCATGTCAGTGGTTGGTGAGAAATTGCATTGTCTTATCACTTGTCTTTTCTTGGGTTTTGTTTCTCTCTCTTTTTGTCATAATTCTTTTCATTACTATCAGTATTATTATTATTATTTTTTATTTTAATTATTAAACTATTCTGATCTCAAGCCATGAGTTTTACTTTTTTCCAATTCTTCTCCTCATCCCATCAGGAGCAGGGGAGGAGGAGTGAGTAAGCAGCTGTGTGGTGCTTAGTTGCCAGCTGGGGTTAAAACATGACACATTATTTCATGTCTTTCCCATACACCACCATCTCCTAAGTATTTTTTAACATTATTTTCTAGTACTCTTCTGACACAATTTAAAAGGAATCACCAATAATAGCAGAATTTACTGATATACTCCCACATTCATGATGGAAACACTAAAATAGACCAGTTCCAAAGCCAGTTTATGAGAATTTCTATTTGCTTGGAGGGAAGCTACTCATACTTTCGGTTTCACAGTCTTGATATGTCCATTACAATTCTTTTTTCAGTAACTATTTTCCCTGGCTGAATTAACAACTTCCATGTGATACCATACCAAATTCCTTTGGAAAGAAAAGTAAAGTAAGATCCACCACAAACTCCTCTCACTAAAGAGTAAAGTAATAATCTTCCTTTTCTCAGAAGTTCCATCACCTAGATCTTAAAAGAAAAAAACAAACAGTAAATCATCATGTCAGTACATAATTGAAATTTAAAAATTATTGTTTCAAATTATGTTCTAAAGCCTAAGAGTGTAATTGCTTGCATCACTATTTTTTTTGAAAAATAATATATGACAAAATGTCATGTATTAACAAATTTTAAAAATATTCTTTTTTCCTAGAGAAACAGTGGAAATCAAAGGGTGAAAAGGTGAAAACCTCTTTCCTTTTTTTCTTGAATGAATAAGTTTCCCCAACTCAGTCAAGTCTTAAAAAAAGAAGAAAAAAATTGTTTCTTACAAAATCATCTTCAAAATTATGAACGACCCAACCCTCTCTCCTCCCCACCCCCATTAAAATACTGGATTGAGCCTCGACTGATACACAGTTGAGAATGTTCTTGATTTGTATTATCATTATTGGGAGAAGCCAGCAGGGAATTTCTTTGCTAAAACTGTTGGCTAAACTTGAGAGAATCTTTTGAGTATCCATGTTTAAAAGTGCTCCTCTTTCAACAAAGTGCTTTGTATAATTCGATTCAACATCTGTGGGCCTGCTGAGTATCTTCTTTATTCACAATTCACTGGACTTTTAACTAAACCCCTTTCAAAAATACATCACTTCAGGTGTTCTAATGAAGAATCCTGGAGAAGCTGGTAGTAGTTTGCTAAGGGAGAGCAACAAAGCTGCTTCGCTACTTAGGACTATTTCTTGCAAGATTCATTCTCTTGAGCAGATGCAGGTTTGCAGTAAAAGACAGAGACTCAGGGCTGAAGAGGTCATAAAACTCTCGAGAGCAGGAAATTACACAGGCATATCTGCCAATGTGGTCTATTTATGAAAAGTCATTAGGCGTTCCCAGTCTCCTCAGCCCCTGCTTCCCCAAATAAGAGAACAGTATTTTAAGAGCAGTAAACTCAAATAATCTTGTTAGAATTTAAGCTTATTCCTGCTATTTGCTTTTATATGCTATGCCAAACTCATGCCAAACACAAAAAGTACCCACCTGCTACAGTGAAACCAGTAGATGTATAAGCAAGTACGGAATTTTCTCCCTTGAAACTTAAGCTGCAGCCTGTGGAGAGTTTTGAAGCACTAAATACCTCCTACAGCACTGGTACCACATGATTTGGCTTTTGTTTCATGTGAGTTTTAGCCCTGTGTTATTATGCCACAGCCTTAAGAATCAGGAAGAAGTTGTCACCCATCCCCCAAGAGATGTGTCACACGTCAGCTGACCAGACCACACTGTGGACCCTTCTTCCTCCTGGGCTGGAGAGTTCTGAAAGCCTCATGTACCTTCTTCCTCTTGGGCTCCAGGCAGCCACTGTGAGCAGCTGGACCCAGCCTGCTCCATCAGGGACAGCTATAAACCTTAAGAGGCAAATTGTTACTGAAGCCACTGGGATTTTTGCTAGAAAGCAAATTTAGACTAACATCTGTAAGTATAGCAGTGTGCAATGATAATCAACGTGAGAAGTTGCTTGTATAAAGACTACCAAAAAAACAAGTGATCAGAAAAACAGTGATTTTCTCATGCATTCAATTTTTGAATTAGAAACCGTATGAGGTACTAACAGAAGTGAAAAGTTGAAAAGTAAACTTCAATAAAAATCCATAATTACTGGATGTTTTTTGCAGTCTTCTATTATGTGTCACTTTGATTTGTATTGAGTATAAAAAAGATGATAAAATACTGAAAAACAGTAATTAAGCTAGGCTAAAGAGGGTTGTGCTTTCCTGAATACACCACATTGTATCAATAAATAAAAACAAAACTTGCAGTGGAATACACTCTTAGTAAAAGAAATACACTTAGTAAAAGAAATGGTACCTCTGGGAAGTAAATAACATCCTTCTTAGAGAGACTGAAAACCAATGTACAAACAGGCAAATAAAGAATGAAGACAAAGAAAATTTACTGTAAAACTAATATTGGGCCTTGTCTTTAAATACATCTATATATACACACATTTATACATGTACCTACACACACCCCCTCTATCTGTACATTAATACAAGAGGTTACACTCTGATGACAAAATGACTTGCAACTGAGCACCAGTCAACATGGATTCAAAAATATTATCAACTTATAAATCCACAACCTCTCACAGCTCCTTCTAAATAATTCTGATTTATTTTGCATCCTTTCAGTTGTGAACATTTTACATTTCCTTAAATACTATTTAGCAGCAGGAAACAAAGACAACCAGGATCATAAGTCCCCCAGACCAGCGAGAGCTGCAGAGCTGAGCTCTTCAGGAATTGATGGGGAATGTTCTTCAAGAAACACGTATTCAAATACCCTGTGAGTACACGGGACTACTGATCAGAAGTCACCGTGTCCCAAGACTGACTATTATCTTTTCTATTTTGATTTCAAGGACTAAATGGATGGAATTATGTTTGTTCCCAAGGGAAAGGCTTCCTAGGCTGCAAACCCCCCGCAGTACCCGGTGTTATTAAAAGCGAATAGAAAATAAAATTGCCTAGACTAAATGCAAAATATAAGCTTGTATACTGCACACCTAGAAGTGCTTAAGGAGATTTTGGGGCATTTAGCTCCCGCTGAAGTCAGTGTTAAATGCCTGAGATGAAGCACTTATGGAACTGTACGGTAACAGTCACAGAATTGCATGGTATAACTGCAGGTTAATTTCATCTTAGTAACTAATTCTCTTATTTTCAGTTTTGCAGAGAGTGTTCCAAATGTATTTTGGTCATTGTAAAGCTAGACATTCCAAGCTAAATGGAGCACATGTTTCATGGAAGTTATTAAGCAAAGGATTAGAGAACCTTAATATACTTTTTTCCCATAAATCTCCTCTAAATATTCAAGCAACAGTGTATCTTTCAGAATTGAGACAATAATTTTACTTGATGACTTGATTAAATTTCCAAACCAGATAATTGTTCTTTAGAGAAAAGAAAAACATCCAACTGACACATTTCATTTATAGCAGACCTTAAAATAAGTCATACATGTCATTAACTTTATATTGCAAAAGGCCTATAAATTAGATTAAATGCTCAGTTGCATATATTGCACAAGTACATTAACAGTTCACATTTGGCTGCCTTTTCTTCACCACATTTCTCTGGGAACAATTCTTCAGAAACTTGGCATATCTTTTTCAAGATAAACTGAGATGATGAATGATTTATATATTTATTTCTAGGCTACACACTAATCAATCTTCAAATCAAGGAAAGAACCCAAAAAGTTTTGAGGTTTTTTTTGTTTGGTTGGTTTTGGTTTTTTCCATTCCAGAAGGAGATTGAGGTGCTTGAGCGTGTTCAGAGAAGGGCAACGAAGCAAGTGAAGAGTCTGGAGAGCAAGTCTTATGAGGAGGAGCTGAGGGAACCAGGGTTGTTTAGCCTGGAGAAAAAGGAGGCTGACGGGAGACCTTATCACTCTCTACAACTCCCTGAAAGGAGGTTGTAGTGATGTGGGGGTTCATCTCTTGTCCCATGTGACAAGTGACAGGACAAGAGGAAATGGCCTTAAGTTGCACCAGGGGAGATCTAGGTTAGATATCAGGAAAAATTGCTTTACAGAGAGGGTTGTCAAGCACTGGAACATGCTGCCCAGGGAGGTGGTGGAGTCCCTATCCCTGGAAGTGTTTAAAAGCCATGTGGATATGGTTCTGAGGGACATGGTTTAGGGACCCTGGCAGTGCAGCGTGAAAGGTTAGACTCAATGATCTTAAAGGTCTCTTCCAACCACATGATTCTGTGATTCTATGATATAAGTTGTGCTGGCCTCCACATCCTAAAGAATATGGGGTTCTTTTAGCACAAGAGCTTAAATTTTGGAGTATCTCTGGCTGCTGATAGGTCTCAAACACCAGCTCAGTCACAATATCAAGTCAGTTTTTTGCTACCTGTGAATATATAATGTAATTTAGTGAAAGACCAGGTACATTTTATGTGTAGGTCAGAAGAAATATTAGAGAGTCACATACTTTTTCTTCTCTTGTACACTGAGGCAGAGGAACTCATGCTCTCAGTGAAAGGCACCTGAAGAGAACATTTGGAAAAATGTCTTAGTAATATAACTATCCTTGGGCTATGGCATTTCTCCAGATTCGTCCTTTTCTAGGGAGATTTCTAGGGCATTACTTATCTCCATCACATAGATGCAAGAGATGCTGAACGTAACCCTAGACTCTTCTAAGCTTCCACTCTCTGACAAGACTTTACTCCAAGACAGCACAGATCTCTGCCTGATCCTTTCACCTGATATAACTTCCACTTCTACTTCTTGCTCATAACACTGAAGGAAAAATTAAAATGTAAAAATATGAAAGAAGAGAATTGCAGCAAGGTTTTTAAAAATCTAAAAAGGCAAATATATAGAATAAGTAACTAAATTAATAAGTTCACACATAGGTGGGAGTTTTCGTTTGGTTTGGAGGGCAATTTGGGTTTTTTTTTTTTGTATGTTGGGGTTTTTTGTTGTTTTTTGTTTTGTTTTGTAAAGTGTGCATTAGTATTCCTATGGAAGCAAAACAGATTCCCTAACTGCTTGAAGAAACTGCACTTCTATTCAGCAGTAAGCTTGAATGGCACCTTGCAGCAACCAAGAGAGGAAAACCCAGTCTCGCATTGTCAGATACTCAAATGGAAGTTAAAGAGCTGTTGGCAGGATGGTGGAGTTCTGACAAAAATTGTAAAGGGGCTATCAGCTTGTGTTTTAGTGAGTAGTTCTTGTGTACTCAACTGTAGAGTGCGTCGTTCCATCACTATGAATGGAATGGATCACATTCCATCACAGTGTCTGCTCTGAAGGTTAAACATGAAAACACGAATTAGAACTGTGAGATTTTTTTGCTTGTGCCTACACCAAATTTGTTGTCTGTGATCTTGGCAAGTCATTCAATACTCCAGTTCTTCATTGGTAAAATGAAAATAAATAATAGCAGTTATTAGACATGGCAGTTTTATGGATAAATCCATCAATCTTTACAAAGTACTTTATAGTGATGATGAAACCTATAGAAAAGCTTAAACAGCTATTTCAAAATTCAAAGCCATCCATTCTAAATCCACAAATGCTAAGTAAAATATACTACAGCATAAATGTTATGAGGGATGGGAAGGAGAAAAAGCATATGACATGACTTTAAATCATGAAATGCACATGGGATTTCTCAGTGAGTTTGTAGAACGATAGCTGTTATTCTTCAAATGCCATTTGGCTGGATAAATATGAACAACAGAAATAGCTATAGTTGAATGAATTTCCTATTAATACCTTGGCAGGTGGATATCAAAATCCCTAAGTGAGTAAGACCAGAGATACCTTGTTACTGATAAAAAGAGCCAGATGTTTTAGGATTCCTGGGAAAGATGAAGACTGGAGTAATTTGCCATGGCAAACAAAAATGAATGATCTACCATGTCAGTTGGCAAGTTAGGGAAATACAGCCCACAATTGCAGAGGGATGCGCAGTGAGAGCAGAACACATTTACATTCAGCAACCCATCTATAATGAAGCCATTATTTTGGGTTATATCTTAGTGCTTTCTGCTATCATCTGCAGCACCACAATGATTGTCAGAAGATACTCCTCCAAGCTACAAGTTAAACCACCGTTGCCAAAGTACAGCTGTAAATATACAGAAAAATACCACAGGACCAAAGGAACTCAGCTTGTACTTATCTTTATCATAATTTTTCATTTTTTTCCTCTTTGCCCCTCAGAGAAGCATTCTTATAGGAGTGTATAAACAACTGGATCTTTGAAGTGCTACAGACCAGAAGGGTCCTGCTCTGCCTTCCTGGCATGTTGTCCCCCCATCCTACAACGCCTTGCTAAACCAGGTGTTCAGGAATGGAAAAGGAAGCATTGCCACTGAATGCCTAGAAGCATAGCCCCGCACAGACACAATCAAAAAGTCTTTTCATTCCTCAGATGTTTTTTACAAGGCAGCCATTGATAAAAGCAGTCACCTGGCAGGGAGATACAGGTTGGGAACCTTTCTTTTCCAGTTTACCTGGCCTAAATAATTAAGAAGTTGTTTCCGACATTCCTTAAACTGTGCAACAGACAGCTTCTTCTTTCTGTGATTTTCAGGAGTACAGAATCAGAGAAAATCTCTTTTTTTTTTTAACTTCTTTGTCAAGACTGAAAAAGAAAATGAATTAGAGTAGAAAATGTAGTATTTCCCCCTAAAAGGACACTGCTTCTCTACAAAGCTTCTGAATATATTCTTTCCTATATCTGCTCCTCTGTCTCCCTACAGATTTTAAAAAG
Source organism: Buceros rhinoceros silvestris (assembly GCF_000710305.1). Taxonomy (NCBI): domain Eukaryota; kingdom Metazoa; phylum Chordata; class Aves; order Bucerotiformes; family Bucerotidae; genus Buceros; species Buceros rhinoceros. Next base: position 72,099 of record NW_010422551.1, read on the forward strand.
TAACCTATTTTTTTCAATCCACGTGGATGCTTTGATCTCTTCCCTTTTGGCTACCAGGCTGAATAGCCCCACAGAATTAATACAGCTGATGAAACGTATAGAATCAGGCCTCTTATTCATGTCCAGCAAATGTTCTGATAGCTCTCACAGCTAGCGCCTGCACTCCAATCTGCTTGCTCCTCCTTTTCCCATTCCAAGAGCCTCAAGCACTCTGAAAGCCTATGCACTTCCTTTATCCTTACAATTAAGCAAATTACTAGTAGATAATACAAATATAAATATGAGCAATGTAACAGAACCTTCCAGCCTCCAAAACCCAAACACCTTCAAAGAGTATAAGGAACAACTTCAGGGAAATGCACTATGTTTCAGGTTCAAGGTCAAATCACTCCCATTCATTCTCTTCTTAGTGTACAAGCCATGCTTACTGCCCATGGGAAGATGGTAGCTAAATGCACCGTGATCAAAGACCCCACACTGCAGTATTCCACATACAGTACGAGTTGTTGAGCACAGGATTAGAGGGAAGGCTTTGTGGGTTAAAGACCCTTTTCAAATTGGCCTAGACTGTTCTTATACGAGTAAACTGTGGCTGTGTTGAAGTATGTGAGGGCAGAATTCAATCTCTTTTTTTTTTTTTCTAAATTAAATTCTGGATATAAAAGGCCCTATAAACATTTTAGGAACACCTACCAGCGTGTTCTAGCACAAGTCAGTTTAGAAAAGACTTATGCACTTTTCTTCAAACACACACTGTGGTCACATTTTTAATTACTGTGCCAAACTGAGACTTGCAAGGGTCATAACTATTTTTCTTTTTATAATGAATTTACATCTTTTCTCTCTTTGCCTTCTCCTACTTCATGGAAAATCTCAAAATAGATTTTTAATGAATTTTACTTAAAAGTTGAAAAAACCTTCCCAATACCTTCAAACGACAGATTTTTGGAAAAAGAGGGCCAACTGGCTGGCTTTACAGCTGTGCCAGCATCAGTCTCAAAGACTCTCAGATAATTAGAGAGATGAAGTTAAAACTGCAGTGAATTTATGATGATCCATAAAACATGATTGTGCTGGTGCAAGACATAAACAAACACCGGACAATCTCTCTGGCCACAGAGTTTTTAAATTCCAGTAAGAATTCTGGCTTGGTACACACCTCCACTAAGCTGTGCCAGGAAACCCAAATATAGGCACAGGAGAATCCTATATTTATTCTACGGTCTACAGTAACTACAGCAAACTTCTACAGATAAAGCAGGACACAACTTCCTATTCTGAAGACCTCACCTTCAGATTATTACCTTTGCCTGCCTTAGGAAAAAAATGTGAGTCATTAACATCTCTGGGTTATCCCTTGAAGCTAACAGCAATTTTGGTTGTATAAAGAGTAGAACAACAAACAAGAAATTTGCATTCAAGCAGCAGCATGTAATAAGTGTTTACACTTAAATTTGATGTCAGCTGTGTACACTTATTGCTTCTCAAGCTCAGGTCACATTTCAGTCCCTTGGAGACACATAATAAAATCTAAGTGAATATTTAGTTCCTGCAACTCCTGAAAGTGTCTTGAACATCATTAAAAAAAAAATTAAAATAAATTCCCAATGCAGCATGCATGCATTAGAGGATAGATAACTTTCTGTAGTCCTCTGCTGCTATCCACTACAATCTGGGGAGGTGGCAGGCAGTCTTTTCTGCAGGCTGAAAGTTCAGGATCTGTAGAAATACTGCAAAACTTACTGCCGCAGTTGCAAATGGCCTGGGTCTTTTGGGCCAACTAAGTTCCAGGGTCCAAGATCAAAGAAATATCTTCAACATCTACATCTTTTTCAGTCCACCAGTCTAAAGGACAGTGTATATTGCTACTGTTGAGCAAACATTTCAGTGAAGTTCTAAATAAGGGGTGTTTTCTATAACCAGGGCCTAGAGATTCAACCTCAAATATTCCAAAGCATGAAGTCTAGGTTTGGGGGTTTTTGTTGGTTTTTTTGTTGTTGTTGGCTTCTTGTATTCTTTTGTTTTTTGCTTTATTAGTCTGGAAAAGATAATTTCAGTTTCTCTTCAAATTAGGCGGAAGGAGCTTGTATTTTGCAAGCTAAGAATAACAGCTTTTTAAAATCTGGCTTTTTATTCTTATCACTACTTCTGAGAACAAACAAAAAACACCACTGGTGATAAAACAGCAGATGCTGAAAAGCACTGATTGTATTAGAAGGTTTATCAGTTCCAGCATGATTTATAGCATCAGAGGCACGGCATTATACGTGGACTCTGTATAAAGTGTTAGGCAGCAGCTGTCAATAATCTTTCTGCTTAAAAGTTCATGAAGGCTGCTGTCATACTTGTGCAGTAAAATAATAATATTCTACACCTTGCAATGCTGATTTACTGAGGATAAACTTTTTAAACAAAGAATTCAAGTCAGCAGTGCTTGCTGCAGATTGCTTTGGAAATCTTCTGTCTGACTAGTAATTACTGAATCTGGGTTGTTATTCTCAAAGTTTATTTACAGGAAAAATAATTTTACAGGTTTTGAAACACCATCGTCCTCCTCTTTCCAAGAACTCAATGGCAAAGCCAAGAAGGTTTGGACATAATCCTTCCAAATTGTCAAAGTGACAACCAGCAGAAATTCGACCCGGTATTTGTCTATCCTTCAGACACACTTGTGTTTAGGAAAGAAACCTATTACATTAGTCTATAAAATGTGGCAGTTTTGGATCTGTAGTATAACCAGCTGAGAGATACATCCCTCTCCTGTTCAAGCCTGAGTGAGGAGAACATCAGAAATGGCAAAATCTACAGCAGTCCCAAACTAAACCTTGTTGTCTCTGCACTAATCAGAGCCCCTGGCCAACCATAATCTGGATTTTTTTTCCAGACAGACACAGGTTATTTGATGAGAGGTCTGACCAGGATTTAAAAGCTTAGATTATGGAATTCCACGATGAGATTGAAGCTTTCATACAAAGCCTCTACAGCATACCAAAATTAAAAATTCTGTGCTACGGTGGAAACTTAAACTGTTGTCAATGCCCTCATTAACTTCTGTGTCATGTTATACTTGTGGCTGCTGTTATTCTACCACGTGCCTGAAGACTGTTATGGGCAAGAGCATTACTGATGGCTTGTGGTGATGAGGGGGCACATGCAACAAATATCCACGATACAACTGCTTCTCATCCCAGAGACAGACTTGATGACCTAGGTAGTTCCTTCTAGGTATGCAGTCCTAGGAAAAAAATTGTTAGAACAACTTACCACTATTATTATATTATTTGTGCATCGGAAAGATGGAAATGCCTCCAACAGCTTGCAGTATTAGAAGTGAAATGAGAGGTTTTGGGAAGGGTAAAATACATTAATATTAGTAGCACTGGAAGCAATTACGTTTTTGCTTAGCTTGATGTTTGATAGGGGAAAGACTACTTCGGTTTTCTGAGGTTGAATGCAGAAATGAAAAGCTGTGGCATTCCACAGTGTACAGCTATACATTTCAATTATTAAGTCCTGTGTAATTTGCATAATAAACTATAAAATGTTGCATTACATATACAGTATTCATAAAAATTGTTTTTAAAGAAAATGCGTAACAAATGTAATAAAAAGTAAATGGAAACTGGAACTGATGTTAGTCTATAATGCCGATTCACCCTATCCATTTTCTTTGTTTTGAGACTACAGCTTTGATCAGTGTATATATATATATGTTTAAACAGGAACCAGTAATAAATTGTTTTGATATTGATGTCAGGTTTCCGCAATACACCAAATGCTAAGGTTCTAGTCCATAAATGCCTTCACTGCAAATAAACTATAAATCTATTATCTTTACAGCAGCTGCAATCTTGAAAATGTGCTCTCTTTTAATTTTGTTGCCTCATGAATATCATATTAACTAAGAAACAACCTGAATGAGAAATATGCTATAAAGCTAAAAATAACCAACTAACTGGATGAGCAAGATGACTGTTTTTTTCAGCTATTCCCTTCTTTTCTGTCATCAAATAAAAGTAAGGTTTCAACAAGGTAAAATGGTCTGGGTTTATAGGGTTTACAGTACACAGCCAAAATCAAAACTACGCTGACTCCATTAGAGATGACTAGAAAGTTAATCTCCTGCCCTAAGTCAAAATTTTGATTTTGCTCTGATTAAAAGTAAATAGTTAATATTTGCTGTAGAATATGAAATGAAAATTTGTATATATAGACACAAACGAGCTCCAAACAAAGTGTTTTTCCCTTGTTTCACATCCTAATATAATAATCTTAATCTAGAAGTCAAAATTAAAAGTTTGAAATGAGACATTTTATCATTAAAATAAGAAACTTGAAAAGACTTGTTTTGACGCTTCCCAGCTGAAACATTTGACAAGAGCCTGTGAACTCTGACACAATTTTCCAATTTCAACTAGTTGTTTCTTTGAACACTTTTTGACTAAGTCTATATAACACCTGGTAGTAGCAAACAGAAGTCAGATATTCTACTTTTCCAGAGTCTAAGAGGATTTATAATGCTCCGAGGTTTAAAAATTTCATTCTCGTCACAATTCTATTTTCACCTCCCCTACTTCTTCCCAAAATGTAGTCTTCTCTCTCCATCCCTCTCTGTCTCTTTAAAATCTCACTTGACTCATGGAGAGCAGGTCTGATCCACCTGACCTAGAGCATAGCCACACGAACTACTGAAACAGTGCAAGTGAGGAGAAAACAAACTCCAAAGCGGGCAGGAAGGGCAATGAGGAGATGAAAGATGAGAAAGAAGAGCCTAGAAACTCTGAAACCTGTCCTGCCACAAAAGGAAACCTAACAGAGGACCTTGGGTTTATATCCCAGGGTGACTGAGGTTGAACTGCAAATTCATGCTGTCTATCTTGCAAATTCAAAAGGAGAGTCACATACACTTACAGAGGAAAGCAGCAACATGCAGCTGGATAATATTATGGAGCATCTGTAGTAATAAAGACTCATGCTGACTCCCAATTCTCTACAGAGGCCAAGATAGAAATTTCCAACGGATTTTTAGTTCAACTGCTGACTCATCGAAAGAACCTGCACACTGATGAACTCCCCTCACTTTAACACTTCAACTTTCACAAAACCCTGAAGTTGCAATGGCTGATACTTGCCTTTTACAATCAACATAGTAACAACTCTGGTGAAGAAAAAGCTGTAATTATTCAGTCCAGATGCAGTATCGCCCATTTAATATCTACAAGATTCACATTATGATCAAATGGGGGAAAAAAAGTAATGCTTGAATAGAAGAAAAAATTAAATATGACTCAAAGTACCTATTATTGGATAATCACTGCATCCTATTATGCTACTAAATGCGGATGAAAATTCCAACATAATCTTCCCTACTAACCACAGCAGTTGAGGAAAGCTGCAGTAAAAACTACCAATGGCATTGCGTCACTGTAACACAATCAGCCTTTGACACAGTTCAATTACATCTATGAAGAAAAGGACCAGAGCTGCCAGCATCAGCTGCTAGGAGTTGCTGTGAAACAACATACGCTTGAAACATTACCAGAGACAGGTTAAATGGAAAGGTTTATGTGTTCTGCTTGGGGAACTCTCCCTATTCAAATCAAGGATTTTCCACTCAATAAAATGATACAGGATAAGTGACGGCTGTCTAAAGTCCAAAAAAGTCACTATGAGAATATCTTAAAAAACAAACAAATATCTGCATATAATAGAACCTATGTAGTGTTCATATTAAAAGATGAAAGTTCTAAACCAAGTAAGAACAAAACCTGGTTTTAAAAGCCTTATTTCATGACATAAGAACTCTATACTAAAGCAGGATTTTAAATGTCTTTACCTTGTCTGCAGTCACAGAAAGTGTATGTTAAAACCACATAAAAGTCACATATAACATTGACAAATGAGAGACAGAGGCCTCAATCTAAGAGAGCACTTGAATTCACACTTGTAATTTATGAAGCTGAGGAGTTCAAGGTGAACTCCTGTGTTCTTAAAGCTACCCACAAGGAATGACTCAAGCTAGCTGGGTGAGACCTTGAAAGGTCACATTTCTCCAGCCATTCGTTCCAAGGCAGGGACAGCTGCATTTCTGGACAGAATGACAATTGGGACATAGGTTTATTTAACCTGTTTCAATGATGAAGACTACTCAGAGATGATCTACTCCCCTAGCCATAACATTCAGAAGTCTGCCTTGCTGCAATTTAAGTCGTTACTTGTTGTGAAGGACAAGTTATTCCCTTCTTTGTGGAAGCCTTTTACACACATGAAGATTATTGCCATGCCATATCTTAATTTTATTCTCTCTAGCGGTATTCTTTCCCTTTTTAATTCATATGACACTCCATAATTAGTCCCCATATTTCTTAAAGTGTAGTGCTTGAAACTGCAGTGAATATTATAGTTGGGACCCTACCATTGTCAAGTAGAGCAGATGCATTACTCTTGCGACGTCTTGTATTGATCTTTATATTAATTCTTATATTTCTCGTGATGTAACATCAAGATGTTGGCTACTTTTGAAACTGTGTTCAACTCAAGTGTCAAGCCTGACCCTGAAGCTGGCCTAAGAATCCACTCCATTTGCCCATTTCAGCACAGAAAAAGGTTGGGCCAAATTCAAGTTGAAAACACACTCCTACGTGCTGCCTTTTGGTCAAGGGAGATGAAAATGTTACACAAGCTCTTTCAAAGCCAGAGTTTACAAGGACACTGAGCACAACTGATTGCTCAATGTTGACAGCAAGGAGTGTTAACTGAAATTATGTTTATTAGTTGGATGAGGGGGAAAAAAAAAGGAGGAAGCAGAGGAAGTGTTCCATGATGAGACACAGCATTCAGCACTCACAAACATTACCTCAGGGCAATGTTTTATGCTCATTTGTCAGAAGCCACAAACAAAAACAAAACCCACGTGCACTGAGCATGGCTTCTCTGCATACTTCTCCATGGAAAGTAATCTCCTGGGTTCTTCCAGTTCCTGCTGTGATTATGCAATTCTCCAGTTTAGTAAACATGACATCTGCCAATTGCACCACATTAATACTCCCAGTTCAGCCTCCACCAAACCCAATAGCCGGATATGATTTCACGCTGACGGCAAGCTTGAAATTTTTCCTTGTACTGGATGAGAAACGGTCCTGTCAAATTGCCTTTTGTTCACTCTGCAGAGAATCCCCAGCACACACTTACCTTAACTACTGCCTCCTTAAATTGCTTTGGTATTCATTTTCCTTAGGAAGCATGAACCACTGCGGGAATTCAAAACACCCTCATACCAGTTCCCCCAGCTGCGTTCTCAGCCTGAGAGACTATGACCTCAAAACATTTGGAAATTGGGGCTGTTATAGAGCTTTGGTTTTGCCAGTGCTTTTTAGGTCACCAGCAGAACTGCTTAGTACTTCAGACAATCCAATGAAACCACAGCGACTGTCATCAAAAACAGAGCCAAATGATGCTTTTATTTTTATTTCTTTTAATAAGAAATTTTTATCTCCTTCGTGGAGAAAACCAGTAGGATTCAACTGAGTATGTTTCTTGTGTGATAACTATCTTTAGCATCATTCAAAGCAAAGCAACTTTCCAGACATTGCTGCACAGTAGTCCTGCAGGAAACACAAGCTTCTGGTCCAAACTTCCACCTCCCTAGGTGTGCACAGGTGGAGGAACCTGCAGCACAGCTCCTCCAAAAAGTCCTTAATGAAAACGCTAACTTGCCATAGGTCTGCAACTGTTTTCCTCAGTGTGTCTCTCTCATCACCTGACATTATAAATTCCCTCATGTATCTCCTTTTAAGCCTCAGGAATCTCTTCCCCTAAAGGAAACAGCACTCCTAACCCACTTTTTTTTTTGAGGAATCTGGTATTCAGCAAGGCAGCAAATGTTATACCAGCATTTTGCTCTAAATGGCCTGTAAGTGTTGCTAATAAATTGTTGCCCAGAATAAAAAAACTTTTCAAACTATAAAAACCTTTCCTCATTTTCAACATTTCTTTACAGTGTAGAGAGCTAGTTGCCCTGTTGTTTATCCTCAACTCCAATTAAGTGTCAGACAAAACCTAGTGTCTGAGTCAAAAGTTTGCTGGGTTTTAAGTGCCTGTGTGAGGATATAAACTCTGAAGAGGAATATTTACAGCCAAACAAAAATACTGTTTTCCTCAAGGGATTTTTAAACCTTCAATGAACTATGAGTATTGATCTTACTTTAAGTTTGTGGAAACGAGGTTTTGTCAAACTGAATTTAATACCTAAGTCAATCTTATCATAGTCTTAATTTACCGACTATTTACCAGCACTATTTCAAACCACCCTTTCAGAGGAAATGACAATGACAAAAAACATGAACAATAAAAGGAAGATCCAGGATGAAAGTTAAAAAAAAAAAGATGACTCATTTAGACACCTCTTTAGTAAAATGCATATGATACGTAAATAGTATTTACTCCCAAATGTCCCTGGGATTCTCTAATCTGATTGTCCCCATTTACATAATATGTACAGAAAAAGTGTATGTGATTTTGAATGCAGAGGGGAAAAAAATACCTGACATACATGTTGTCTAATATTGTATTTCTTTTGATACTTCTAAGACAAAATCTGAAGATCCTAATGATGAAAGTTTGGTTTCAGGTTAATATGTTTGTTTTTAAACATAGTAAAGCTCAGGAAATCAAAAATGCAACTATTTCAGCAGTAGATAAATGCTAAATAAACACCCCTTCATAGTAATCTATGCCTTAAAAATAATTCTACCCCTCTTTACTGATGCCTGGAAACAGCAGCAGTCCAATGAACATAAATTATACCAGGATTTGGGAATATGCTTTAACAAAAGAAGAATTACAATAACGACTTCCTAATTCTGGTTGATTGTGCTTGTAAAAGAATGTAACATTTTTGAGGCTTCTTGTGGCAACACTTCAACAAGCAGCGAGCCCTCCCTTAGACAATTTGAAGCCTTACTTGTTGTGTAAGCTTTCAAAAGCTTCTGGAAGCTTTTAGTTCACTACATTCATGTCATATTCAGTTTGGTTACTGCAAAACACACATGAAGACAAAGCTTATGTTTAAGAAACTTCATCTTGATTTATAGCATTTTTGTCAGTAAAAACGAAGCTCTGACCAAGTAGAGGGAGGACGGATGGGTGGATCGATGGATGAATGGGAGTGCTCCCAAGGAAGAGCTGCATCCTGCCCAGCGGCTGCAGTGCCCTCTACAGAGGACAGCCCTACTCCTGCCAGCGCAGCCTCACCCACTCATATGTCAGTCACAAAAATCTGGATTACGAATATAGGCAGAGGCAGCCAGACAAGTTCCAGCATGCCTAGAAAAATTATTTAACTTGAATTGATCTAACCTGATTTCACCCAGCAAGGTAATTCTGAGGAGCTGGCAAAAAACTTCCGTGCATTTTTTTCTGCCTTGGTTGGAATCATGGCATACACCTTTGGTACAATCCTTGGAAATCCTCTCCTGGCTCCAGCTCTGCCAGGGAATACTAAATGTTTCCATTTCTTGACACTGCTATTTCATTCAGTTTCAATAAGGTGTTTTGTTACTATTTAAAGAATATGTCAAAACAGCCTCCCTTTAAGAACTGGCAGCTACTTCACAGATTTTTTGTTTAATTCTTTAAAGATTTTATCTGAGTTGATCTAAAGGTATACAGTAGATGCTAAATACAGTAAGACTTTGAAATGGCACTTTTAATTTTGATTCACAGTATCTGAATTTGAATTTCTCTGGCTTTACATATTTATTCTCTTCTCACTGATTAGACACAGTCCCTCCCTGCATTTTTTCCCAAAGCAAACCAATAATAAAACCAACCAAACAAAAGGAATGATAAAAACATGTTAAAGACAACTCTGATTCTGTTAATGACATTTAATCATTGCTGTCACAATACAGACTTTTTAACCAAGAGAGAAGAGAGACGCCAAAGTGGTAAACATCTACCTGTCAAATCTGACACCAGGTTGTCCATCTTACTAGTTGAAGAAAACAATCACTTGGTATATTTTCTTCAGAATGTATTAAATACCAAAATAATAGTTGCCTGATTATAAACTCTTTGATACTTCATATCACATTCAGGAATATACAATATACAATTAATAAACGATTTATGGGTAAGCAAGCTCTTGGTGTATCTTCTATTTAGCACCTTCTAGTGCAGACATTTAGCCTATTAAGCCTTTAGTAGTCATCAATCAGTGATGCACAAAGATTATTTGCCCACCGATAAGTTGTGTTTCATTTAGACAGCACTAACATTTTATTTTTTGGATACAATGGCTGGATGATTAATTAACTTTGTGAGCTCGGTCTACTTCCACACAACATAGTAATCTTTTTCTAATCTCAACACCACACTTTATTTTTCCCTGTAACTAACATTAACAAATACCAACTTCTGTTGCCTACAGCACTGAGAGCAGCAACATAAATTTTGCAGGAGGACATGAAAAGTCTCCTCCTGGTTTCTCCCTTTGGCCCCAAGTGACATGTGAGTTCCAGCGACCTGCTAAGGTACCTTGTCATTTAGCAATTCCCAAACTCAGCGGTAGGCCCCTGCCTGGAAAAATCTTTGCTCTGTCTGGCACATTATCTCACCGGACATTTCAAAAACTCCCCAGTCTCTCTTACTCGGGTCAGTCACGCTGTGACCACAAAACTCTTCACATTTGTATCAAACGTATTAGAAAAGGAAGAAGATGGGAGAGTTCTGTTGCATCAGAGAAGCCAGTGGATGCATTTCATCTCATAATAACCTGGCTGGTATTTCAAATATAAAGGCACAGCTTAACTGTAAGCTAGAAGCTGCTGCAGCAAGGTCCCCTGACACACAGAACCCACGACTTTCTTCACTTGTTCCTTAAATATCTATGCCAACATGCCAAGCTTTCCTTTATAGCAGCTTCACCACACCATCCCCCACC
>NW_010422552.1:0-10073 GCF_000710305.1 Buceros rhinoceros silvestris
CGCGCGGGAGGGAGGGGGGTCCCCCTGGCTCCGGGGAGAGCGTGGGAGGTGTCAGCCCCGGTCAGGCGTACGCCCGGGAGGGCCGGGGCGAGAGCGGGGAGCGGCAGCGGGCAGCCTGGCCGAAGAGGGCTTTCCCTTCCAGGGCTGCGCTTTTGCGAGTGCTTTACATAAAGAAATGCTCCGCTCTCCAAATGGAAGTTCTGGATGCACACGGGAGAAGCGTTTCTTTGGGAGAGGGGTTCATGGATGTTTTCTGGCGTGCCTTGAGCCGGCTGCAAACTTGTCTACGCAACTGCTGGAATAGTCGGTGCCTTACCTTGCTTGGGAGGTGATTCAGCTCGTCCCTTCCAGCCTCTGAAGGACATCTCAGTGTTTGGTGTTTAGTTTTCTTGAAGGCAGTTTTAGCGTTCTTTGGGTCTTTTACTGCTTGGTAGCCTGTGGAAAAAATCTCATTCTTTTTGGGTTGGAAAAACACGTTACGGCTCTATTCTGCGTTGCGTTTGAAGAAAATGTACTCTGTCAGGTAACTTCTATGTGTTATGTGTGCATACATAATTCCCATTGCCGCTCAACTAGAGGGGAGGGTTTTGTTTTTTGGTACCGCGTCCCAAGACTCGAGATGATGCAGTTGTCCCACCTGGTGTTCAGCAACATAGTGCACGTAGCAATGCACGTATTCACAAAACTTTCCCTGTGAGCCAATGCAAGGAGGTGAAAAGAAGATTGGTGAAGGTCATCTGCTTGATGGGAAAACTTGTTTGAAAATAACACCATGTTTTTTGCCTTTTGGAGTTGGCAGACCACTACGTGCATTGGAGCCTGCTGACAATGGGCTTTTGTTACCTTTTGTGGCTCTTTTTCAAGTAGTCTGCTGACCCTCAGAGTTGAAAACCAGTGTCTTAGGCTCAGTAGGGCACTGGTCTGGCCAGTCTTCCTTTGGTTCTTCAGTATGCCACCGACTGCGGCTGTTATTGTTTTGTGTTGTATTGTAGCATGGAGGTCCTGGACTAGAGTCCCACTCTAGCAGATGTAGTAGGTTGTTCCTGCCCCCTAAATTCACAAGCGATTTGGGAGGCAGCATGGGGATATCGAAACTCTGTGGGAGCCCACAATGATGTTGATGGGCGTTGGAAGTCATGAGAGCGGGCACAGCATGTTGGGAGTGGTGCAAGCATGGGTATCTTGGGGTCCACCATGGTGACTGGTGGAGCTAGCTGGGACAGCCGAAGCTACTCCTGCTGCCACCAGCTTTCCCTGCCACCATTTTCCCAGAAGTGGCTGTTTGGGCAGTAGAGCTGAAGAGGATGCATATCCCATTCTGAGGTGCCTCGGCTTTGTGGCCATGGAACGTGAAGTGCAAGGTGCTGTCCAGTACGCTGGGCTGCAAGCTGTGGCTCCAGAGCAGGTAAATGCCCTGCTCCGCCATCTGGGGTGATGCATATGACATGAGGCTGAGGGCAGGGACCCCCTCAGCATGGGGATCGCCCGCTTGGCTCTCAGCTGCTCTGCCTGTGCCTCCTTGCTCCCAGGCTCTCTTGTCTGGTGACACCAAGCCCAAGGAGGGTCTGCTGCCCATCCCACTACCCGACTCCAGGCATTCTCTCTGTGCACTTCTCCAAAAATCCCATTGCTTTGGGTCTTGAGATTGGGGGCAGAAAAGGTCTTCCCCCTTGTATGGATGTCAGACTTAGTAAAACGGGGTCCTGAACTCAATCTGGGAAACGAGCTCTACAAACAACAAAATAAATAAACAAGCATGACAGGAATAAGTGTAAGAACAGTGCTTCCCAACATAACGTGCTTTTCTGTGTATGGTGTAACTAGGAGTCCCTCGGTTAGTGTGAATGAGAGGCTCTCTTCTCACATCGGAGGAGTGAATACTTCTGATGTTTGGGCAGGGGGTCCCTTCACAGCACCCACACTCAGAGGAGGGCTTGCAGAGGGGCGCAGCTTCCCACAGCCTACCCTGCTCCCAGCCTGCTGTGCAAGGGGCTGTCAGCGGGGTTCTCATGGACCTTGTGGTGTGGAGGTTCGGGGTTTGCAGCGGGTGGTGTGCAGGCTGGGACGGCAGCCAGGGTGGGAGGAACGCTGGCACTTTTGCAGCCTCCCGCCTCCCCGAGCTTGCCCCTGTCGAGCGGGGTGTTGGGACAGGTGGCTGCTGGGGGTCCCTGCTGACCTAGTGTGTCTCCTCCAGGTTTGGCGTAGTGAAAGGCTGGGGAGAAAGACATTTTAAAATTTTTTTTTGTAGAGGCTCTTTATTTTTGTGAGAGGAACTGTGCTTATTTTTGTGGGCCTTTCACATTGCACTTTCCAATTCATAGATGAGTCCGAGAGACTCAGGAAATCATTTTCCCATTCAACTTTGTGAATATTCTTTTTCTGTAGACTCACAGTATATACTACGCACTTCTTTCATGTCTCAGCTACTGTTACAAGACTGAGCTATTTCCATGACAGTTTCTTTTTTCTTTTTTTTGTTTGCTAACAAAACCATGAAATTTACATCCTTCCTTGTATTATGTTATTTTTAATGTCTTTTTTGCTGCTACTTTATGTCATATTTTTTATTATACTGAGTTCATTTTAAATATGAGCCCTTTTATTTCCTGAAAGCCTCCAATTCAAAGTGAATATTTTTGAAGTCTAAAAGATACAAAGTTTCTCCTACAGATGTAGACTGAAGCAGTTCTTAAAATCATTTGAGATCATAACTTTCTATAAATATCTGACATCAGCGGACACTTTGAAGACTCACAGAGCTCATTTTTCTGTAAATACAAAGTAGTAACTCAAACCAAAGAGCACATTAAAAAAATAGAAATTATAAATAAGAAGGAAAGTTTATCAGTTTGGGTTTTTTGAAGATGTTTTATAGAAAATGCTCTAAATGCATTTTTTTTCTTTCAAAAACTGTTTAGAAAGAGGATTCTATCTAATGTGCAGGAAAGCAATAATACATTTTCTGGGTGTTTTGTGCTTTTTAAAGCCTCTGGGTACCCTGAGAGTAATTAGTAGAAGTCATTTAATAAATAAAGGTTGTGTGTGACCGTGAAAGGAATCAAGCACTTGAAGGTGAAAGAATCGATTTTTCTTAAGACAATAAAACAAATTAGTAGGTTTCTAGACCAGTCAGTTAGTTCCTCCTTCAGATTTCTGTCTGTCTGTATACCATCTTTGCACAGAATAACATGCAGAGCTTCTTGTCAGGAAGTTCTGGCTAGATTTGTTTACATTACAGTCATCTTCTATCTTAAACGACAGCAAAGGACAGATATTAAATTCACCAGATTACAAGAACTCTGAATGAAAAGACTTCGGAAAGTAATGTTATTACAGACTGCTCCTCACATTTTTGGGCTCCCATTTAATGTCATTGTGATTCCTTTGCATTTTGAGGGACCATGACAGGGTAAAACAAAATATTTGAGTTAGACAGCGTGATGGTACTGCTCAATAACCTTATCCCGTACATGGGAAAGGAACAAAAAGAAGGGTAGTTATTTCAAAAAACCCCCCAGATCTGCCCATCACAAACCCAACAAAACCCACAACAGCTTCTCCCACCTTCTCCAAACCCAGACATGTCTTATATTTTTAAAGCACAGAGGTCTGTACTGAAACACTCTGGTCAGTTGGTCTGCTCTGAAGGGTCGGGAATTGATGAATTCAAGTCTTTTGAGTGGAAAGCCGTGGTTTCAATTTACAGGCTTTCAACCCTGTGCTGTAGAATTGAGGTACTCTGATGGCAGGGGAGAGGATCCCCGTGGAAGCATTGCAGTGCACTTGTCTGCCGCGTAGATGTTTTTCCTCGCAGAGATAATTTTTCAAACAGATTCCTTCATCACAGACCAGTTTGACCCACTTTTGATGTTGTAAACAGAGATCAGAACTGGAGCGGGAATTTTCCTTGTCATATGAGGCTTCGCGCTCCATTAAGTTTTGTTTATACTTTCATTTTTGGTCAGCTGTTCGACAGAAAGCATCATTTTGAGGACAGCTTTGTTCCGTTCAGGGAAAATAGGGAAGACGCATGGGGGGATGCGATGCAGCAGCCATTTGGCACCTTGTGGTCTCCCCCCGCGCCTCCTGTCAGGGGTTCCTGGAGGGGTTGAGAGCAGCTGGTTCGGTGCTTTGAAGCCAGGGGATGGGGAAGCATGCTGGGTGTGTGGCTGGGTCTCGCATGCCTTGGCCCCCCTCCCTTGAACAGACCATCCCCAGCCCTCATGCCGAGCATAGGATTAAACAACCCAGAAGCTGCTCTGCTGTGCGTGGGAGGCTGATCCAAAACACAGCCGCTTCCTCTCACTGCTCCTGCATTGCCAAGGCGTGCGAGGAGCAGTGTGGGTCTGGCACCTGGAAAATAAATACAGCTCTTTCTTGCTAGCTGAGACTTGATGCATGACTGAAGGAAATTTTGTTCTCCCTGTGAAGGATTGGGCACCAGTGTCAACATTAATTTGGTTATTTATCGGGGTAGTATCAGGACTGATGGCAGCAAAGCTGAGGATCTTTTTATAAATACCTCGTATATTAGTATGATTCTTTTTTTAACTATGGAGTTATTTGGCTAAATGGTTCTGAATGGTAATTTAGGAAGAAAGTAACTCTTTGCAACTCACAAGGCAAACGAATTGCTGTCATGAGCACAAGCGCTGTAAGAGAGTCAAGAGTCCCCAAAAGGAGGATTTGGGCTGCCATGTGCATCTGTGTCCTCATGATGGGTGTGTGCACCTACAGCCCTGACAAAGGGAGAATTATGTCCACTTGTCTCTGATTTCACACGGATGTATCAGGGCCAAGTAATTCCGTCCTGTTGTGACAAGGTGTGACCTGAATATGGTATTTCAAGCATTGAAAAGTAAGAAGAAAGGGAAGGTGCTTGCAAGCCAGAGTTCGTAACAAGTGGTGATTTTCGTAGCCCAGTATCTGTGCAGAGGGTGCAATGCTGGCTGTGAG
Organism: Buceros rhinoceros silvestris; assembly: GCF_000710305.1. Lineage (NCBI taxonomy): Eukaryota > Metazoa > Chordata > Aves > Bucerotiformes > Bucerotidae > Buceros > Buceros rhinoceros. Next base: position 4,957 of record NW_010422552.1, read on the forward strand.
CTGACTGTGAAGCCCAGACAGATTTCAGAAACTGTGGTGAGCATCTTACTCCTAAGGCAGCAGTTGCTGGGTGTTAGTTGCTCCCAGGCAATCTGAATTTGGGAAATTCTTCTGGCAGAATGGCTCTACCCCTGCAGCTCCTGTGAGGCTGTTGAGGTCTGCTTGGCTGAACCAAAGGACTGTCCTGCCTTTGCTCACTGAAATCTGTTGGGAAGGTATTGCAGATTGAAGCAGCAGGTCATTGTAGGACTAGACCTGGAAGACAGGAAGCAAAAATCTGCATTTTAATGTGCATATGCTCTTTCCCCACTGGCAATAGTCCTTATGTAGAGCCTCCCAAGGAGATCATTGTGCTTCTGGCAAGAATAATCCACACTAGGCAGCTGTGCTTGCTGTGGCTTTGTCTGGGGGAACACCAACGGCATGCGTGTGGATGCTGTTGCTCCAGGGTGGAAGGACTGTGAGGGTGAGCCAAGCACTGGGGGAAAGTTATGCAGTCCTGAAGGATAAAGGAGTCCGGGAAGGCTGGACATTCTTTAAGAAGGAAATTCTTAGAGGCGCAAGAACAAGCTGTCCTGTGTGCTGTAAGATGAGCCGGCGGGGTAGAATACTGACCTAGCTAAGCAGAAGGCTTTGACTGGAACTCAGGAAGAAAAGGAAAGTCTATGGCCTATGGAAGAAGGGGCAGGTCACTCAGGAAGACTATAAGGATTTTTCAAGGCTGTGCAGGGAGAAAATTAGAAGGGCCAAAGCCCAACTAGAACTTAATCTGGCCACTGCCATAAAAGACAGTAAAAAATGTTTCTATAAATATATTACAGCAAAGAATCTCTAGCCTCTACTGGGTATGTGGGGGAAACATAGTGACCAAGGATGAGGAGAATGCTGAGGGACTGAGTATCTTCTTTGCCTCAGTCTGTAATAGTAAGACCAGTTGTTCTCTTGAGTGTCCAGCTCCTTGAACTGGAATACAGAGACTCTTCACTGGATAAAAACTGTCTGGATGGTCAGGCCCAAAGAGTGGTGGTGAATGGAGTTCAATCCAGTTGACAGCTGGAAGCCCAACTAGAACTTAATCTGGCCACTGCCATAAAAGACAGTAAAAAATGTTTCTATAAATATATTACAGCAAAGAATCTCTATCCTCTACTGGGTATGTGGGGGAAACATAGTGACCAAGGATGAGGAGAATGCTGAGGGACTGAGTATCTTCTTTGCCTCAGTCTGTAATAGTAAGACCAGTTGTTCTCTTGAGTGTCCAGCTCCTTGAACTGGAATACAGAGACTCTTCACTGGATAAAAACTGTCTGGATGGTCAGGCCCAAAGAGTGGTGGTGAATGGAGTTCAATCCAGTTGACAGCTGGTCACACGCTGTGTTCCCCAGAGCTCAGTATTGGGGCATGTTCTCTTTAATATCTTTATCAATGATCTGGATGAGGGGAATGAGTGCACCCTCAGTTCACAGATGACACCAAGTTGGGTGGGTGTGTCAATCTGGTTGAAGATTGGGAGGCTCTACAGAGGGATCTGGACAGGCTGGATTGATGGGCCAAGACCAATAGTGCGAGGTTCAATAACACCAGGTGCTGGGTCCTGCACTTGGGTCATAACAACCCCCTGCAACACTACAGGCTTGGGGAGGAGTGACTGGAAGGTTGCCCAGTAGAAAAGGACCTGGGGGTGTTGGTTGACAGCAGCTGAATCTGAGCCAGCAGTGTGCCCAGGTGGCCAAGAAGGCCAACAGCATCCTGGCTTGTATCAGCAATAGTGTGGCCAGCAGGAGGAGGGAAGTGATTGTCCCCCTGTACTCAGCACTGGTGAGGTTGCACTGTGAATACCATGTCCAGTTTTGGTCCCCTCACTAGAAGAAGGACGTTGAAGTGCTGGAGTGTGTCCAAAAAAGGGCAATGAAGCTGATGAAAGGTCTAGAGAAACAAGTCCTGTGAGGAGCAGCTGAGGGAACTGGGGTTGTTTAGCCTGAAGAAAAGGAGGCTGAGGGGAGACCTTGTCACTCTCTACAACCACCTGAAAGGAGGTTATAGCAAGGTGGGTGTCAGTCTATTCTCCCAAGTAGCAAGAGACAGGATGAGAGGAAAGAGCCTCAGGTAAACCAGGGCAGGTTTAGGTTGGATATTAGGAAGAATTTCTTTACAGAAGGGGTTGTCAGTCATTGGAACAGGCTGCTTAGGGAAGTGGTGGTCACCATCCCTGGAGGTGATTAAAAGACACACAGATGTGGTGCTGAGTGACATGCTTAGTGGTGACCTGACAGTGCTGAATTAACATTGGACTTGATCATCTTAAAGGTCTCTTCTGATTCCATGATTGTGTTATCCCGAGGAAAGTTGTTGGGAGTGCTTCTTCCCTGAACACATGGTGTTCTTCTGCAAGTGTCACTGTGACCTTATTATGGAATCATTCAGTCCCGTTATGGAGTTGTCATTGGTCACATTGTAACTTACCGCATTAATTCTGTTGTCTTGTGAGAGCAGGGGTGCAAGGATACACTGAAAGAGAATGCCCTTGCTTTTCCCATCTATGCACTGCCTCTGTAATTGTGGTGACTGAGACATTATCCAGAGAAACACGGTCTGCCTATCTGCGATAGAAAGCAGAGGACTTGGGTCTGTGTTTGCTGTCTTTTTCCTTGAAAATCAGACCCTGTTAATGCAAAAGGGTCTAGACTGAATTAAATAAGGGCCATGCTAGACCCTGAGAAGAGGAGGCAATTACGGAAACTGTTGGCGATTGTTTTTGTGAGAAAATACAGAAAGATAACGTGGTTTTGCTGGTCTTACTCTCATTAATGTCCTTTCCACACTTTCTAGATACGTTCTTTCTATGTCTGTACATACTATGGAGAACAGAAAAGGTGATTCCTTGGTCTGCAGTGCCCTATGGCTACCCAGACCATCCTCCAGACACTGTGTGGGGAAGAGCTGTGGGGGTGCCACTAGCATGCTTCCTCTGGTTACTGTAGCATGCTCAGGACTCCACATTGTTTGGATGACAATCTTTGAGATGGTAATTCAAACTTCAGGAAAACTGGCTTTAAAATTGAAGTTTACAAATTTCATATGTATATAAGTGTATTCGTATATATATATACACACATACATATATATACTTAAAATCTGGCTTTGAACCACTGCGGGGAATTCAGTACACATCTTTCTTAAATAACAATTTTAATTAGTCATTATCCAGTGGCTGTGATTTTAAGAGCTGGAACCTTAAAACATTTCAAGCTTGACAGGCTTACAAAAATACTGTGAGCTGGCAGCATGGAGGCGGTGTCAGTCTTGCACCTTGGCTGGCTGTGCTTTACTCCAGTGATCCTTAGCCAGTGTGACACTCCTATGCTCTCCCTGACTTCCCTGCATGGAGCAAAGCCACCTCCTCTCCACATCTCTCGGTATGACGTGGTTGCCAACATCCCCTACCACTGGCACCATGGAGTCAAGGAGGGGTAGCTGGCTTCGTCTGTGAGAAGTTCCCATCATGCTGCTTCTCTCTGCAGACCTTTGGCACCCGCAGGGCAAAGTCCCCTCTCAGCCCACAAAATGCTGCTTGGGTCTAAGAGCGTTTTGTTCAGGTCTCAGTTTTCCAGCTCTGCAGCAAGTGCCGTCAGACAATGTTGGCAGCTTGCCCAGGAGAGGGTCTCCACTGTTGGGCTTTGGTAGTCCTACAGAATATTTCCACACACGGAGAGGGGGAAAAAGCAGTAAAAATCATACACACACACCCCCGCTGGTGCAGCTGTGCTGTCAGAGAAGTGCTTTTGTTGGCTTCATTAATGTCATTGGGGGAAGCGGTACCGTTAGACTGGCAGAGGAATTCCCTCTCTGGCATATGTTACATCCACACTGGGGAGCGATGCCAGCATATCTAGCAGCAGAGCTCTCCCAGTGTAAACAAACCCTGAGTGATTGGACTCCCGAAGCCTCAGCTTGTGCTGCATTGACACAGCGACGCTGTGTGGGAAATGCTGCAGGATTTACACGAGAAGGGGTGCAGAATCCCTACCCACCAGCCTCCCTTCACAGGGGAACCCCTTTAAGTAGGTTTTCACCAAGCTCTGACTGAACACTGCCTGCATCTGGAGCAGCACTTCATCAGGCCTTTTCCAGTCACTGACTTCAGGGAAACACACGTCTTCCTGCGGGCACCTAATGCTGGCACCCCTGGAGCTCCACAGCATAAGCCTGATAATGTTGCATGGGGCTGGTGACATTTGTGTGCTAGTGCTAGCTGATTTCCTCTTTTTCTTTAAAAAATAGCAAGAAAATAAGCAAAACCACAGGCATTAGGAATATTAATTTTTCAGCATTTGGAGAAGGGAGATTACTCCTGCAGCTGCAACTAGACCTTTTTATGTTTATATATAAAATTCTTCAGGCACACTCCTATGCATGTGTTCTGGCAGGACTCCTGCCTAGTTCAGTTCACTTGGTGGGCCTGCAAGTGGATTGTAATTGCAGTTGCAAAGGCAGCTGTCAGTCTTGTATTTGCTAAGTTTTACATGCTAGGCATTCTCAGTTTCTCAGTGCTGTCTTAATTTTTTTTTAATGTGTTAGTGAAATATAAAAATACAATGGAAATTTGAGAAAACAAAAATACTGTCTGGAATGTCCCAGTGCCCTTAACTTTCTGTGTTTGTATCTTAGGGCTTTGTTGAATACCCACCTCGTGCGTGTCAGTTTATAGACTTTGATCAGGGCCCAAGAGAACTGACAGAAGCACAGTATTTCCTCTGCAAAGAATTTGCTGTTTTCCTGAACATTGTTTAATACAGGTGCAAATCTGAAAAGATGAGCTCAAACAGCTGTGTCAGTTTTACAGCACCATTTTTGCAGGGCAGATTAAAGAAAAAAAAAAGTGGCTCTAGTTGTGTGAGACTCGAAGAACCGGTTTATCGAGACTGCTGCAGACCAATGGTATTTTAACCAAATTGTAAATGTCCTTTGCAAACTTAGCTGAACTTATTTTTTGAGGGCTATTTCCAGTAGGGGGCTGAAACAGCTAAAGCAGAACATCGTCAGTGTGTTTGAATGTAGGTCACTGTTAATGAAGGCTGGTCAAGCAGACGAGCATTTTTGAACATGTACAGGGAAAG
>NW_010422552.1:10139-12068 GCF_000710305.1 Buceros rhinoceros silvestris
GGGAAAGAGCTTGAAGAGCTGGAGTTTTCAGTCAACCAAAGTGCTCCTGGTTCCAGGTACCACAGCAGGGTGGAAGTTGAGTGAGTATGGAACTGTGGCTGATGAGTTGTTATAGCCCACTGGCCAGTAAAGAAAGTGTGGTGGGATAAGGCTGTGTATTACAAGAGTAGGGCTAAACGTGGGATTGGAACTGCTGGTTTGGAAGGTGGGTTGGTTTGGTCTGAGGTGGGACAGATGGCATGATGGAGTAATGGAGCACGGGGACTGCTATGGTGATGTAGGATGTGCCGCAGAGGAGTGTCAGATGAGGGGTTAGTCATGCTGATGGCCATGGATTAAGGCAGTGGAATCCCAGAGATGCTGCTGCAGCTGTCACTAACAGTGGTGTCCAAGAGCAAGAGCTTTGGGAACCTCCGTGTTAAATTTTTTCATAAAATGTGGGCACCTGTCACTTCTCAGAGAGGATGCACCGTTGAGTTCTTCCAAAGGACACTCAAAGGATTTTTGTAAGTCCAAGAGATGACTTGAGTTTGGGATGCTCAGCAGATAAAGGCTCACTGTGTTAAAGTCACAGATAGGCTCCAGAGCATAGGTGCACTCTTGCTTTTGTCTTCTGCTGTGTCTTAGCTTTTGGTTAACTTCCAGGTCAGGTACCCTTCTCAGCATACAAGAAGTTTAGGCATATTGTAAGGCTCCTGCCTTCCTCCTTGTTCTGTGTGCAGAGCCTAGGTGAATTCTTTTGCGAACCCTGGAAATATAAAATATGGGCACCTGGGTGCATGTCTGGTAGGAGCTTCAGTCTTTTACCAGATCTCGCTCTTACTGTCTGTGCTGACTGCCTGCTGCTGTGTTTTTAGAGCAGGGGTGTCCTCATGCCAAAATACAGGTGTCTGGCACACAGTAACGGCGGCGTGGCTCATTATTGAAAAGTTTGTGGGCAACAGGTTTTACAGGCTGGGAAAAGTCAGTGCCAAAGAGCTACAGTACTGCAGAAAGAGTATCATGGTAAGATCTGTGCTCCACCAAGACACCCATTTTTAAAACAAAACTGGACCTTCCTGAGAATCCTGATCTGTGTTTTTAGTTTAATTATAGTATCCTGCTAATGTCACCTAATGCCACCAGCGAGATGTGTGATCCATGAAGTGTACGGGTCCAACTGCAGAGTGCTTCCCACTTAGAGATGTGGGAGATGTGACCCTTTAAAGTGCAGCTGTGACCCCGATGTCCTGGGAGGAGTGTGGGGCTTCATCTGCAGTCCTTTAGGCCAGCTGTCTTCACTGACTATGCAGGGAGCGCTGCACCTGCCATCAGTCCCTTGGAATGGATGCTTCCTCAAGAAGCAGATGATGTCCTCCCATGTAGCTGTGGAGGACATAGCTGTGATGACACTTTCTTTTCCGTCCCTGCTGGGTTCAATTTGTGAGGGTGGTTGCTCTGGGATAAAGGACAGGGCAAGAAACCCAAACATCCAAGGGATGGGGCCTGCTGAGCAGGCAGAAGGTAACACAGCTGGGAATGGTGGGGAGGGAAGGAACCTGCAGGAGTTGCTGGACAGTGAATTGCCTGCAGCTTCACAGCTCAGTTTAGTGTGAGAATGGCCTAGTTTCCTCATGATTTTCTTATATCTCATTTTTATTCCTGAACACAAATCCTGGTGACAACCCCAAGCCTGCAGCACTTGCACAGGAGGTGTTTGCCTCTGTGCCTTCATGCTTGATCAGAAAATCAGTTGCCCTTGATGTTGTGCCTTAGGCCCTGAAAGGCACTGGACACAAAACACGTCTGGTGTGGGACCCAATGTGATCGCCAGTGCCCTTTCGTTAGCTTTGCTACGTTGTTCCTGTATAGTATTTTTACTGATTGGATTGCAGTAATGCTCTGTGTGTACAGTGTGATCTGAAACTGGAGAGACAGTTAACTGATTCC
>NW_010422552.1:12202-12863 GCF_000710305.1 Buceros rhinoceros silvestris
TTCCTGCTGTGAGGCGGATACGATGTAAAAGGCTCCAGGCAGGATGAACAGGGTGTGGGAGAAATGTTTCGGCACGTTGTGACAGAGGACAGCACGCTCGACCACCCTGTCCCTCTACCACCTCCCTTTGGGATCGCATTCTTCTGTGATGCTCTTCACAGCGTGGGGCTGCCTCTTTATGGGATTTTCTCTTAGTATCCCTGCTTGAGGGCCAGGTCTTTGAAGTTCAGGCTCCGGCCGCTGTGCTCCTGAACAGGACATGAGTGTCTGCTGGATACACCTAGTAGTTTGCAGCTACCTGATATGTTCTCTATTAGTTTCTTCTTTCTAGTGACTTCTGTCTAGAGACAGTCTTCTTGCATAGTAAACCAAGTTGTACGTCTTGTATGTTGTGCTATATAAATGATAGATTTTTTATTTCTAACATAGATGTGGTAAGCTTGCTGTCATTCAGTCTCTTCCTATTGCCCTCATGGCAGATTGCAGTTTGTATTCAAAGACCTCATACACCTCTCTTCCTTTGACCCATTTTGGCACTTGTTCATCAGATAAATGCAAGTAATCAGCTAGTTTTCCATACATGTAGCTGTAGGCGAGTCCTACTTTGTATTAATTTCTTGTGTTTACCCATTGCAATCAAAGGAGTGCTTCCCCCCCCCCC
>NW_010422552.1:12937-16244 GCF_000710305.1 Buceros rhinoceros silvestris
TCCCATTTCAAACAAAGGGAGTCCTCCCCCCCCCCCCCTTTTTTTAGCCTTTTAAACTCATTGTATTCCTTGCTTATTTTCTTCATGTACTTTTCCCATCCAAATGAACTAATGTTAGCCTTTTTCATTTTTTCCAAGACCCACCCTGTCATACCTTTTCTAGATTCTGCCTGTCCTTGCATTGCCATTTTTTATATATTTGTTGTTGTTAATTAAAATTACAGGCTTACACTGATGAAAAGGGATGTAACATTTAGTTAGGTGCTATGTCTTTGTACTGCACATTGTTCTCCATCTTTTCTGGGTGGCAGAAAATACACTGCTCCTTGATAGCTGTGGTGAATCACGTAAGCGTCCTCACTGAACTATCGGTGATTTCCAGAACTACTCCCTGAGAGATTAAATCTCAATCAGAACCTGTCCCTGAACCACGAAGAAGTGTTTTAAACTGCTGCTGCTCTACGTATTCCTCTTGTCTGTTTGGATTCCACCGTGGAACCCCAGTCCCTAATTAAGAATCTGACTGGTCCCTCTGGAATCCTTATGTTTTCTAATTACTATTAACCTTTTTTATTTGTATTACTAGAACATACAGATGTTCCAGTTGAGCAGTGAGGCATCTTTGTGCTAGGAGTTGTGCAGACATGTAACAAAGACAGCGCCTATTAATGGACTAATGGTGTTGGTCTATGAAAGCAAGAGGTGAAGCAAGGACTGGAGAGGAAAATATATAACCTCTTTATTTCATTGACTTTAGGTACATGCAGTCTACTTTTTATTAAGCCATTTGGGAACAAGACTCTAAGTTTATTTTGTTTATTCTCTCTCTCTGAATATATTTGCCATCTTTCAGGCAGACAAGAACTTACCGGCATGCAGTTTGCTTTCATTTATGTTCTGTTACATTTTGCATAGTCCGTGAGGCTATACATGTGATCTATAAGGTAGAGATCACCCTCCTGGCCTTCCTATGACTGTATGTAAAGGATGTTGTATACTGTAAGTACGATTATAGCATGGGCTTGGCCCACAGAATTGCACTTAGAGGTTCTGTCAGGGGGCCAAGTCTGTTACTCAGGTCCCTCACTGTGTTTCTTAGCCATCTGTAGGAGAAGGTTGCCGGAATCTCACATTAAGATTTCCCAGGTAAATAACTTAACAGGTTTGCTTCTTTTTATGGGATCATTAACACTTTAAATTTCTAGCAGGATACAAATGTTAAGATATTTTAAAATTCCTTAGCCATACGCTTCTGTCTCCTGTTGGATAAAAATGCCACTGTAGTCACAGAGCTGAGAAAACGTAGTCTGCTTCTCACATCACCCCTGAAGTCTTTTCCCTTGTTTTGAGAGAAGAAATGCCATTTCTAAAGATTTACTGTAACTTATTTTATTAATTTGAGGGAAGATGATTTTTAGCTGGAAACATGCATTAGAGTGCTGGTGGGGCTGAAGTCTGACAGATGTATATTCGCCATGTATTTTTAAACTTCCAGACCTGAAAGTGGACAGTTTACAGCACTTGGGTTTTCTTTGCTTGTTGCTTCTTTAATATTTAATTGGAAGTTTTTGCACTCTCTAATGAGATGTTCCTCCTCACCCTTTTTTGAAGGCCTATTTCTAGTCATTTATGAGGTAGTGGTACCTACTTTCATTTGAAACTCTGAATTTTGTGTTTAGAAAGCGATAGTGACTTGTGTTTTAAATTTCTTTGTACCAGGTTGACCCTGTCATGCTGTTGTATTTGTTATTTTTGGTGGTATCACAGGGTCAGTGATACCTTTGATACAATATACACATACGGGAAGGCACTACCTTGGTTTCAGCGTGATGCAATGTTTGCAGTGAACCTTACGTAGAGTTCCCAATGCTATGGAGGTGGATCCTCTTTCACGGGCACCCCCTTGTCATGGGGAAGGAGCTTGTGTGCCCTTGTGAGGTTGAGAGCTGTGCTGGTGGTGGCATGTGCCTCCGGTGGGGTCTCCCAAGCCAGACAGGTCTCAACTGAAGGGTCAGACAAAGTGTGTCCACGGGCAGGATGGGCTCACTAGCCTTCGGGCAACCATCCTAGGAGAAGGACAACTCTGACTCCAAACCCGGGCAGATGGAGCTCGTTTAGCCTTGTAAGGCATCCATCATCTAAGAGAAGGATACTCTAACCAAACCTACGACCCGAGGACTTTGCTGTCACCGTCCAAGCTCACTAGGCCCTGGCAGATGAACCTCAGTTGTAAAGGGTGGAGCCAGTTCCGCGCACGCTGGTGCCTCACCTAAAAAATCCACGCGCAGCCCCGAAGGGTGCACTCATCGCTTGCAGTGAGCGTGGGAAAAGCCCTTCCCAGATCTTCGTTCACGAAGCCAAGCCATGATGTTGATGGAGGTGGATCATGCTTGTGAGTTTATGTAGCCTTGACATACATGTGCATTTAACACAAATATTGCAAGTGCAATGCATAATCACGGACGTGATGTCATGAGTTGCCACCTTTGCTTCCAGTGACTTGCAGCATGCTTCAGTGCTAGGCTTTCCCCTTCCAACAGAACGTGTCTAGGGCTGCAGGTCTGCTTACCTCTCAGTCTGGGCAATGCTTTCTTGGAAGGCAGTAACTTTATTGTGAAACTATGCTTACGTGCACACAGAATATGAGTTAAGCTGTGGTAAGTTAAGCTCTGGCTCTCAACCCCATGGGGCTGGCTGCTTTTCCCTGGAAGGTCTACACTTCACTTTCAGGGTAGAGGTTGAACTGAGGGCAGCCTGAATGCGGCTGCAGAGAGCACATGGCTGCGTTGCCAAAAGCTCTTTTCTCTTAAGTTCAGTCAAGGTTTTATCCTCTTTGTGAAGTTGCTTTTCACAAATAAGAAAGGAAGAGAGTGCGGCTGTTTAATAGACTACGGATAAACAAAGCCCGTTGACATTGGACCCGGGAATTGGTAGATCATTAACTCTGGGTAGTGGTATTTTTCCCCAAAGGTCTTTGGGACATATCTGATGTATTTCCTTGTTAGAAAAAAAGGGTGAAGCGAAGTAAAAAAAAGACGAAAAAACAGCGGGGGCACTGGCAGCCCCACAAAGGACACGGGCCACCCGCGACGTGGGCGTTTTACTCTGTGCACCATCACTTCTTCCCGCGGCCCGGGGAGGGGTGGCCGTCCCCTGGCTGCCCCTCGTACAGCCTCGAGGGACCGCCTTGCCTCGCCCTGCAGCCCAACCCCTTAATGGCACAGGGGTGTTTTAAGACAATTGAAAAATACTAAGCTGCGAGGACCGGGGCGCTCCCACCGGGGCGCTCCCACCGGGGCGCTCCCAC
>NW_010422553.1:0-6752 GCF_000710305.1 Buceros rhinoceros silvestris
TATATAAATAATATTTATAATCAGACACTGTGGATTTCAAAACAAGGGGGCCTTTGGAAACCAGCAGAATGCCAACCTGTGTGCTGGAAAAAAGACGACACATGTCAAAATGTGTTTTACATCCTCTCTAGACAAGAGGACGGTAGCATGTTTTCTCTCTTCACATACATTTATAATAGTGCTCAAAATTATGTGATAAATGACTACACACCAAAGCAGAACTGTGGGCACTCACATCAGCATGTATTTGATCACACGTATTTCACAAATGCAGGACGTACTGTCTCCTCCACACGAGAGCTCCCTCAACAGCTCAAACAGCTGTGTACGTACACGCAGTAGTTCAGACAGCTTCACATGCTGCTCCTGACATCTGGTGACATGGTTAAGAGTATAAATAGTGTGACTAGAAGTTATGAACAGCCCGGCTATCAGAGATGCTGCTTTTGAGGAGCTGTAGCTCTGAGCTCTCAGCTGCATTCTGACAATTCAAACCCTGGCCATGTAGTGTGGCACCTGTGCCATTGTCTTCTGACTCTTAACGATTGTGGCTGTCCCTTCCGGTGTCAAAGCTGCCAACATCTCTGTGCTGATGAGGTACAAAAAATGGCATTATTAGAGCATCGTTGTGCCAATCTATTTCCTGTCATGGCATTTGAAGAACAATAGCAATGCTGTGTTAGCTGTTAGGCTGCTGCAGTCTCTAACAGCAACCAGCTTGGCAGCTGAAAGCTAAAGCATTCCCTTCATCCCAGACTTAATGCCAAGTGCTCTCTGCTGCTCCAGATAAGTGAAGCCTCTGTTTTTAATGTCCTGCAGTAGAACACGTAAAACTGGATCATATAAAACTACGATTTTGATTCAACAACCCTTCTAAATAACCTGGATCAACTTATACACGAACAAAGCCTGTATTTAATTTTACTGGTGCTGTGTTAGGTATTTTGTAGCTGCTTCTCTCCTCGCAGTTCTCCCGTATGACTACAGGTGTAGGAAAACTCTGCAAAAGCCAGGTTCTAACCACAAGAAGTATATGTAACATTATTGCTACCACTTGTGGGAGAAATCAAATACATGACCTTGTTACCAAACCCAAGATCTTGCAGTGTGTAATTAACAGGAATATATGGCCTGTAATACCGGGAATATTTCAGTAGGTGGCACAAGGGGTATCACTGAACAGCACACGCTGAGAGGCAGGGTCAGAGCAGCGGACAGCAGGTTTGGTGGGTGGTCGTTACCCTATCCGCAAAGTTACTGCAGAGACAGTAAAGTTCTTTACGCACATAGGCTCTCGTAAGACCTCGGATGACAAACGATTGTATGAAGGCAGATAACGTGCCCGCAACTCTACTGACATTATTCCGGTCCTAATTTCTAAAAAGAAAAGAACTGGACTCTGCCTGCTTCGGAAATTGTCTTGTTTCACCATCAATAGAACTCAAACCTAAAAAGGATCGAGACCAAAGACATGGAGGCACGTTCTACAACAAGACAACTCTACAATTTGTAACGCGCATAATCGGGAGCCGCATGCCAACATTACAGTCCTGGCTGCAGTGTATCATCAGCAACCACCAGCACTGAAACAGGATCCTTCAAAAGGCTCTCCAAAACTCTGTCTTCATTCATATCGCGTTATTGCATTGAAATGGTATGAATTTGCTTTGCATGCTTTCCTTTTTCACAAGGTGTTTCATGTCATACCTCAGTGTACTGCTTTAAAAGCATTTTCGTAAGGGTTGCTCCTCTACAGATTGAGGGCTGGAAGGCAGCTGCAACATCCCAGCGTACAATGCAAAGGCCAGACCTATTGCCAAGCACCTACCTACAAATCCCTGAAACAGCTGTGTGCCACTGAAGGCTGAATCGTTGGGCTGGATTGATTTTCCCATTGAATCTCTGACATCTGGACGAACCTTTTCCAACATTTCTGTCTTATGATTCAGTCTCCTATTCACCAACACAAAGTGTGCCGATACCACACGCAACCCTTTGTAGAGTGTTTCCCATCTCACGCAACCTCATGTAAAAAACCTTTCTGCTCCTTCTAAGGACGACTTAACTAGATGTCAAATTCTTGCATGATGGTGTCTACAACAAAATCTGTTGTTCAAGAGTTTTTTCCCTCCTCTGCATCATTTTAACGAACATCTTTCTACTTTGCACAGCTGCAGCATGCTGAATGTCTCATAAGCTTGGAAAATGCCTAGTACATTGACAATCAGATGGAATGCACACAGGGTTAGGGAATTAAATGAAGGTTATCTAGTTGCCTCTAAACTCTCTCTAGGAAGGAGGACTAAATGAAATTCATTCAGGAGATCTCGACGATCAGCACACATTCCGTGTTTATTTTACAGGTATACACAATCACGAGGGATTTAAAACACCTCTGCAGTGTCACCAGGAAAAAAAAAAGAAAAAGAGGAGACATGCCTAACAGCAAAACTCCACTGAATGTTTCTAAAGCCTCACCATGTTTTCAGCAAAACACTTTTCCCTTCCCTACAAAAGGAGCAAATAGAGGTAGAGTTCATTTTACAGCTTTCTATTATTAAGCAAACAGTTCTTCCAAATAAGGGCAGTTATAGCTAGCTCCTAGGCTTCTGACGCAGCAAGAAATCCAGTCCTGAAGCTCTCATCACTCCCTTTCCCATAGCCAGGAAGTTCAAACTTGACACAGAAATATCTCAGACTTTGCTGTCACTGTTCCCAAGTAAAACAGAAGACAGCAAAATGATAAGATAAAAATATTTCAACTAAATATTTTAAAATTTAAAAAGCGTATTTAGCACCCCAGAAAAGAGAAATTTTTTCCATTACATGAGTTTTCAATAGTAATCTGCAACACTTAATCTTCTAAAGACATTACTAACCCAAGTTAACAAAGGCCTTCAAGAACCAGAAGCACAGTAGGTAACTATGATTATACCTCATTACGTATAAGGAACTGACAGAAGAGGTTTAAGTGCCGAAGACAGGCGGTGATAGCACAAGGATTAGGACTAAAGAGTTCTCGGCTGCCAGTCTCAACTCCTAACAATGCTGCAATAAAATTTAGTGGATATTGTTTCCTTTCTGATAGATGAATGCACCTGCAGGTAGAAAAAAGTACTTGTGTGTCCAATAGATACTCTGGGGTGCTGTGTTTATAGCATACCTTGTTCTCGCTGTTGATCTTTTTGTTCCATGGAAACAAGAGCAGAGAAATGGGCCTGATCATAGGCAAGTACAAGAGGCGAGCAATGGCATCTGTTAGGTAGAACTTCTAGTGGCAAATAAATTCCTCCGAATGGTATAGGTGCAAATGCTGCAAGGAAAAATGTCAAAGAACAGACAATAATGCTGGTGCTATGATACGTAACTTTTGTGCTACAGCATTTTCAGAGCTCCATGAGAGCAGCCTAAAGTGCAGTAATCAATGCAGAAAAGTCATAACAACGGGTAAAATTTCATCATAAAAACATCAGGAAATCACTAAGAACTATAATGAAAACATTCTTCTGTTTATATAGAATTTTCTTGCTCTAATTGTTTACTAGTAAAGATATTAAGGTCTTGTGACAAAAACTGGATCTCTCGCACATACGTAGATTTATACACCTTCCTGTAATACTTGCAAGTAGAAGGATATTTTCTAATAATCAGCAGTAAATACACTATCAGCTCTTTTAGTAACTTACTCTGCTCATTAATGCCTTGCATTAACAGATTCCCATAAGAAACATTACAAACATGTTTATAGTCCACACACACATCATATATGTGTGAAGGTGTACACGTGCATATACATAATAATGATATGGAAAGATATTTTTTAAAAAATGAACAAAATTAGAACCTTGTGAACCTAGACCAGTAAGAAATGTATTGTGTTGTGTAATTTGGTAGTTATTAATTTAATAATAGCTATCTATGATAAACAGATTTTCAGTTAGACTTACATAATTAGCCTGTATTTTTTACTTTTATCTCATAGAAATGGATTGAGTACCATTCTGCCTTTTTTTTTCTCCCCCAGGAGGAGATGGCAGCTATCCCATAAACACTCAGATACATTACAGCTGCGTCTTTTGTTTGTTACAGTTTATGATTGATTCGATTTACATAGGTGCAGAAATTTCTAATGAAAAACTCTTACCTTCTCCCCCTGAGTCTCGTAACATTGTGTCTGCTACTACAACAATAGGTCTTCTCAAAATATGGGCTAAGACAAAAACATGGAACTCTTCTAAGCTCTCATACACTGGATCTTCCGAATTATCGACTCTGGAAGACACAGCATTGAAACTGTGTGAACCAACTTGAAACAACCATTGGAACTCCAGTGAACCAACACGTTGCAGCAGCTACTTCTTCCTCCTTGTCACTCATTCTTACTCTTGTGAAACACACGCTCCAAGTATTGATACAGGAAACATAAGAAATTGGGGAGGAAAAAATATTTTTGGAAATGAAATAACAGGAACAGAGAAAATGTTTTCACTTGCAGACTCCACACTAGTTTAGTAGTCAGCAAAATTCATTACTTTCCAATATTGTGTGCTAGCCTAACAGGAATAAAAAGGGTAATTCTTAGCCAAGCTCTTGGTGTAAATCTGCTTTTGTCACAGAAGTTATAATTTCACGTGACCCTTGGCCCATGTGCTCTACAATGACAGATAAGTGTTTTTCTAGTTCCTCTAAACAAAATACTGGTGAGTTTACCTTGACAACGTAAGAAACACTGATGTCAGCTTG
Source organism: Buceros rhinoceros silvestris (assembly GCF_000710305.1). NCBI lineage: Eukaryota > Metazoa > Chordata > Aves > Bucerotiformes > Bucerotidae > Buceros > Buceros rhinoceros. The sequence continues at coordinate 4,744 of NW_010422553.1, forward strand.
ATTAGGAGGAATTTAACTTAAAAATTTGTCTGCTTTTTTTCTTTTATTATTTCCAAAATATTTTTTTTTGTAAGATGGGGAGGGATACCTATGTAAGAACCTGGAGATTAATTTTCCCATCAGTGAGATTACTGAGATGAATGTCATTGCTTCCAGACAATCTAAATTCAGAAGTCTATGCATTTCACCTTGGCGGCTTCTACAGATAGCAAAAAGAGATAGGCACATCTGGAAGCAGTATCATCCCTCTCCTCTTAGGCATTTGCCCAAAGATGAGATGAAAATTTTTGTTTCCCTTTACAGAATGCAGAAGGAATTTAGATCAGGATGTAGTTAGGTGAGATAAGGCCATGCATTTTTGCTGGTAGAGATTTGTGTTTCAGAAAACACGCAGAAAGCATCAGTGTAAGTATCTTATATGGCAGGAGAGAAGAAGAACGTGAAATTCAAACAGTAAGACAGCACTATGGAAAAACTCAGATCTTTTCTTTGCATCGGCCTTCCATAGGTCTGATCCAAATACAGGAGGAATTAATTAATCGAACTTCCCATTCTCTTCATCTAGCTGGAGCAGATACAGAGCACTTCAAAAAGTGGAGAAAAAATATTTCATTTTTTAGATTAAAGTAAATGCTTTATTGAGGAGTATCCCACAAGTTTAAAGAGAGTTAATGCTCAACTAGCTTCACAATGAACAAGTAATTCAAGACAAAGAAAAAAAAGTGCTGGTCTTGGAAGGAATTACAAGAAAAACCAAATCAAAACTGATGTACAATATGATTGGAAGATAATTTGAGCACTTGAAGAGTCTTCTACACTCTGAAGAGTTTTTTCTTCCTTTCAAAGAATTGTTTTATGGGGAAATGTATGTATCTTTGGGGGGAAAAAAGTATCAAATTAATTATCCTTTCTTGGTGAAAGTGCCTTTCAACATCTAGTTCTCCAGAACATGGCTATTAAGTGGTAATATGCTGACAGTATGGTGTGTTGTGTTGAAACCATGATATTTAAACCTAAATTTCAAAGGTGGGCAAAATGAATAAATTACCTCCTGGAAGGATTTGACAAAGACAAGTACGCACAACATGCTTTTAGAAAACAAGACTGAGCTATCCCAGTCCTGTCTATGAAGGTTTGGGCAGCTCCTGTTCTGTTCGTGATCTGATGTCTGAAAGGCGTAAGCAATGACAGAAGACAAAGAAAAACTGAGTAACAGGGTGTCTATTAGAAAAGATATCTGCTTGTGACAGGAATATTAGAGAAAACTCCTGCTAGATTACAAAATTACTACTACCTGGATGAACTTAGAGCTAAGACATTTAGGAAAGCCAAAAACGCATAAGGCACATAGAGCAAGATTTCTAATTTTTTCACACCCGTTACTAAAGCACTGTAAAGCACCCCGGGAACCAGTCCCTGTCAGGCTCACCTGCAGCCTATACATCTATTCTCAATAGCATCAAGTGTCAGCAATTACAATTTGACATCAAAATCAATAGCATTAAACCACCGCCTGCACGCAGAGATGCAAATCCTTAGAGTGTAATTTATGGACTAAAATCCTTAAGGCTCTTAAAGCACACCTGTGCTATCCTATTTAGTCTTATTTTCCCAACCTATACAAATTGAAACCCCCCTTTGCTTCATGTAGGAATGGACAAACGCAATTGCTAAGTTTGCTTTAAATGTTCCCTTTAACTGAAAAGCTTACAACATGCACAGTTAGATGTTTCATAGCTCAAAACTTCTGAGAGCAAGAAGAGAGAAACTTTATGTAAAAGAACACGTGCTACTAATTTCTAGGGATGTGCTGCTGATCACCAGTGTGGTACTTTTCCCCAAGAAAAGGTAAGATTGAAAACCTGCCTTAAAATAGAGTGATAAAATTAAGGAGTTTTCCAACTAGCCTCGGTATGCTTTGGATCAGCCCCACAATCTTCCAGGAAACGGAAATGCCCAGCACCGGTGGAAAGCTAACCTACAAAGTCATTTAGGAAACAGAACACTCT
>NW_010422553.1:6849-9518 GCF_000710305.1 Buceros rhinoceros silvestris
CTTTCATCCAGACTGCAAGAAGAAATCTGTGAAATTCTTCATTTTTCTAGCTGAACAATCCCAAGCCCTTCTGTGACTTCATAAGCATTTTATAGCATTTTTGTTTTAGTTATCTCCTTGCCTATTTTCCTAGCTTAATATCATTAATGTCACTATCACATTTTAAAGCTTTGCCTCTGCCTAGAAGACAGAAATAAATGCACTAGATGAAAGAAGACTGAAAAATGGTAGGGTTGTGGGAAGCAAACCAAAATAAAGGTGATAATTCACAGCTGAGTGCCACTTAAAAATATAATACACAGAGCAGAGCTTCTGTGAGACATGACAAATAGAGGTGGGCAACATAACCTAGGCACACTTTCAGGTGAAGGCAGCAATTGTCCTTCTATTGCTAGGTGTGCAGAGAACTCCCATAGTTTACTGTCGTTAATTTTCATTATATGTGAAAAATAGAAACTGAATATAACTGTATGAGCATTGCTCTAGAATATGTGGGACAAACACAGTAACCTCCTCACAGGTCTGATGGCATCCAGGACATTACTGGAACTTTACATTAAAGTCTTTCATCTCAACCAGGAGCGCAGCAGGATGGAAATTATTAACAGTAGGTTGATGCGGGACATAAATTCCCTGATCAAATAGTGAGATACCTCTCCTTCCCTGCATCCTCTTCCCATTGCCCAAACTCATCAGGAAATTTTTCCTGATGTTCAAACTAAATTCCCCATTTTGTAATTTCCTGTCACATTCCTTACTGAATTCTCCATTGTTGGCTGCAATGGCTTTTCAGCATTCGCAGTTCATTATGTCGCCCTCAAGTAATTTGCTAGCCAAAAGGAAATTAGAAAAATCATGAATAGGTACGACAATATGCTACAGACTTCCAGCTCTTTTCTCATGTTACTATTTCCAGACTATCAGTCTCTGAGTTTTTCTTCAAATCCTCTAAATTTTCCTCATCTCCTAGTTAATGAGGTTTCTAGAAGTGAAAGGCATATTCCAAACACAACTGTATCAGAAGGACCTTTATGCCCTGGTCAGCTGTTGTCAAACTTGACAGCACGTGAAGACCAAAATTCCACTGGGATTTTTTTACTCCTCTATATCATATCAGCAGCTTGCCTGATTCACTATTTACGATCATATTCGTGCGTTTCAGATCCCTCTCTTCTATTACACACCTGTTTTCCATTGCTCGTTTTCACAGAATCACAGAGTGGTTGAGGTTGGAAGGGACCTCTGAAGGTCACCTTGTCCAACAGCCCTGTTCAGGAAGGGCCATCTAGAGCCAGTTGCCCAGGACTGTGTCCAGACAGCTTATAAATATCTCCAAGGACGAAAACTTCACAGCCTCTCGGGGAAACCTTTGCAACGTTCTATTTTATTTCATCACTGCCAGTAATTCACGTGGGCCATCTTATAACATTTCAGTGCCACTGCTAAGGATTCAGTAGGAATTTTCTGAAAGATTAATAAGAACGAAAAATCCTCATTAACAAGTATCCACAGCAACCTGTCACATCCTTTGATCCACCTATCAGTTCCCTATATCCGTGGCGATTGTCATCCACAAAGCTGCAAAGCAGGGCTGCTCCAGCTTCTCTCGCTGGATCCCTGTTGAACTCTATGTGGAAATACATGCTGAATGAGAAGAAGGAGCAGGACTCCAGACTCCTGGTTCTCACCTGAGAGAAGAATCTGATCTAATTCCCAGTCCAGTTAATGTTATTGTTCTGTATCGAAATAGTATTGGTAGGAAAACAATCTCTCTCTCACACCCCCAAATAATTTACAACTTAGTAGATCAATAATGAGAACTCAAATTCACTCAGGCAGAGAAAAGAACTAGATCTGCATCTCCCTTATGCTTCAAAACATACCTAGCCTTTCAGATACTAGAAGAGGAAAAACAGATGAAAACGTCTCTGGCCCATTTGTGACTCTTATCCTGAAAAAAACCCCAAAAAACCTATTCAGCAAAGGTAATCCAAATCTGTTAACTATTTGAGGGAACTGAGTCAAACCATCTTTGTTGAATTTAGTGCCTGGAAAAAATACTTCACACCCAGCATTTATCTACGATTTTGTTTAAAGGGAACTAAGCATAAATCCCAGGCAATTTAATCACTGATATGATAAGACAGACACATGGTCACACCTTGAAACAGGGATATTCTCAAGCAGCAGCAAGAGGGGAGAGAATAAGGAGTGTTCAGTTGAGGTCATTTATGGGACAGTGAGGGAAGCGCGAAGAGTATCGTGATTGTTAGCAAAAAGAGATTTCTGCCCCATGTGGTCACAGTGTAATTCTGCAAAGGGGTCTGTAGGATACAAATACTCAAACTGTACATTCAGACAAGTCTTGTCGCAACACCGACGGTGCTGCAGTCTGAGATGCCCTGTTCAGACAATGAGCACTGCAATGAAACCTGAATGATTTCTTGCCAAATGGGAATTTCAGCAGAACGTATTTTCTCAGCACCCTCAGTGCCTTCTGCAGCCGGTGGCAGGGGCAGCCAGAGATGTGGGGTGGTGGCAGAACAGGCAGAAAAGGCCCCCTCTCTGGCAGTACTGGGCCATCGCAACACACAGATGTTTATAACCCACCTTGCGCTGACACTGATCCGCTCTGAACAGCATTCTGTGCCGCCTCCGAAGACTGTAGC
>NW_010422553.1:9619-31251 GCF_000710305.1 Buceros rhinoceros silvestris
CCTCCGAAGACTGTAGCCCCTGTGGTGAGCTGCCCTTGTCTGGCTGCCAGCCACCCCCGAGCTGCTCTCTCTCCCCTCCTCAACAGGACAGGAGCAAAAATAAAAGAATATCTTTTGGGTTGAGATAGACAGGGAGATCACTTACCAATTATTGTTATGGGCAAAACAGACTTGATTGGGTGAATTTTTCTTTTCTTAATTAAAAAAAAAATCTTTTTTTTTTTTTTATATTTTTAAATTAATTGAATTTCTTGCAAAGTAAAACTAGAGTTGGATGGTGAGAAAGCAAGCAAAAAAACCACCTCCTGCTCCCCCAGGCACACTTCACTGTGTCACCCCTGACTCCTCCACCAAGCTTCTACAACCCTTAAATAATTGTTGCTTTTGAGAGCACTATTTATGTTACAGGGGTTTAATAAAATCTTGAATAGGGCAACTGTTCCTAACAGTGCAATATTCGTTAATTTTTAGTTAAAGTTTTTTATAATTGCTTATAGCTTGAAGTAGCTTACTGATTTTTCAGAGGGGTTTCATGAGACGACAAAGTCTAACTCAATATTCTGCTTTCTGTTTAAAAAGATACTGCATCCAAATATTTAATCTTTAGCTTTAAAACCAATAATTTTTTCCCGCCTGTATTTTTAGGGTTAACAGCATTTTAAAAGTAGAAAATGTTAAGGGTTTCTTGTTGACTTGCCCTCAAAAAAGATCTCTCTGAAGATTTTCTGTTTGAACTACAAAGCAAAAAAGGACTGAAATAAATGTATGAATATGAGAAGATGGCATTAAAGCTGTGCTAAAGGACAGAAAAGGTGAATCCAGGCACAAACGCCTTTCTTCTAGAATCCTATTAGAAGACGTGATGTTATCCTGTCATTCTATGTTTTAGGGAAAATGTGAGCAGTGGCTATCTTTCTGCTAGGTCTTCCTTGAACAAAAAGCTACACATCTTCAGTGAGATGAGATACTTCATCTCCTTGAAGCTAGATGCTACTGCCAGCGTGCTGATTCCAGAAACCAAGAAATTAGGATTTATGAAAACCAGACTCTTTTGGAAGCAAAGTAACTTCAAGTTAGTGTGGTAACTGTAGAAGGAAAGTTAATAAAAATGCTAAATATTATAATTCATTGTTTAGATAATTATATTCTACCGAGCAAAAAATCCTGAGCAGTTGAAAAGGCAGTTTGATGGTCCTATAAACATCTTCATTCATTTGTATTGAATGGTTTTTCTACCGAGAACAAAACCGAAAAGATTGTGTACTCCTCTAAACTTACCCACCACCAGTGCCTCCATTTTTGCTGAAATGTGTACGAGGCTCACTTGATGCCAGTTTAAGCAGTTCATTCCACTCCCGTTCCCATTCTTCTTCTGTATACACTAAACCTGACTACGGGAGAGAATGAAATACCTTTACAATTATGCTGATACAAAATGTAAGCAGAGTTATGACTAACTTATTTTGAACTTCATGAACAATACGGTTTAATACCTTGGACCATTAATGGTTCAACATTTCTATTCAAGTGAAAGAATATTGACTGGCTCAAAAAGAGATTGAACCCACTAAACTGTGGATTACTGGATTACATTTCTAGACGTGGGTCTGCTGCTGCTAACCCAACGCTCCGCTACTGCAGGTCCAGGTATTCACACCCACGTGAATTCCACGCAACCATGGTTAACGTGCTTTACTGCCCATTGCTGGAGGTTCGCTTTCTTCTCACATACCTGGAACTACTATGAACACCCTCCTTTGGTGGACAAGTGATACTTTCTCCCTCTGTTCAAGAGCAGAAAGGGTATATAATTGCTTTTCAGGTAGCCTGAAGTAGCTGAGGCAGTCACAGCCCAGCTGTACTCTCTATAGCCACTCTTCAGCCACAGACATGTCCAGTAGGTAATACACACTGAAGTACAGCTTTTATCAGCACTCAAACCAGATCTACAGATGATTTTAGTTAAGAAACATCCCCTCAATATTTGGCCATAGCGCTAAGAATCCTAATTCACCATTCTGGGGAATCTTTCCTAAAGGGTTTTTTCTTGCATCCACTCATTTTTAAGAGATTGTGGTAGTGAAATGATACATTTAACTTTGCAGCCCATCATTTTTTTTACAGGTTCCACACTCATCTTAGACCTCTGTAAGCACAAAACCATGCATATTTATGCTCACAAAGCTACAAACACATTTGCATTCTGATAGAAAAATTCTGAAGTATTTCTTTCCCCATGCAAAATGGAAGCACAAGGAATTTGATAGCAATTAAAACTTTCACACCGAACTTCAGAGGAATTCTTTTGATCCTAAATGATAATAACAAGACTATCTTCAGGCCATACAGACCTCCTTATTCTGCTGGGTCTGTTGCCATCTCCATCTTCTTTTCAGTGCTTCCCTTTCAGCTCCACTTCTCATCATAGTATAGAGTGCTTTACGTAAAACAAGGTCCCGGTCATGAAATCCCCACATCCCTAAAGCGGCACAAGACAACACCATTTTAAGGAAATAGTGAAATAGAAAGTACTAGTACAATTAATATTTTTCCATTAGCAGAAGAAGCATAGCTTATGTATCATTTGAGATTCTCTTTGGCAAATAATTCCCTCATTATTTTTAAAGGTTTCCTAAAGAAACAGTCAATGTAGATAAGCTAATGAACCGCTGCTCATGAGGGAATTTTAACAAAGTTTAAGCATTGATAAAGGAACGACTAAGGATTTGAGTGTTTCACTGTTCACCTGTGGCAACTTCAACTTTGCTGCAAGCAATGGAATATGCAACACACAGGTTGGTTTCAGCTGTAGCTGCCAACAGAGCTTGCAGACACAAGAATGCTAATGACAACTGCAGGCACTTCTGTGAATCGCAGATGAGACCAACATCCAACGGCCTCCAGCTCTTACATAGCAGGATGGTAAATTTTCTTTGGCTTCAACATCCAAATGAAGAGACAATCATTCAAAATGATTAGAAGTCTGAAAATGCAACCAGCCACAGGCTTTCAACCCCATTTTAAGATAATTTTAAAAAGATAATAAAAATCTTCATGTAGCCAAGAACAGTAACCTACCACAAATGTGAGCCGAGTGCTCACCAAGAGATATCCCCATAGAGAGCCATGTTTCAGTTACTATAATGTCAGCTACAGGCATTAAATATATTTAAGACTTTGCAAGTCAAAACACTCCAAACATTTGCTGTAAATAACATACAATTTCTCCTAATTAAAAATGAAGTGGACAACGATAAAAGGATCCTTGGAAACTACAAAAGCTTTTCTTACTACTGCTTTCAAAAAGAAGAGTCTCTTCAAAATACTAAAAAATCCCAGGGTTTTTTTTAATAAGTCACCTTTTGGAGTTCTGCTGGTAGATGATTTTAGCTACTCAACAAAAAAATAAGTTTCCTCATAATAGGTTAGGATATAGAAGGCAGAACAAAGACTTTCAACTTCACAGGTTTCTATTTAATTCATTTGAAGAAAGGCTTCAATGATCTTGTATTAATGATTAATCAATCAATTGGAAATAATTTTATTTCTCCCCAAACTCTGTTTCCCGTATACTTGAACTCTACAAGGAACCAATAGAGATAATATCTAGATATTGCATTCTTGAAGACAGCAAGATAACTGTTTAATAAAAGTCAGAGAGAGAATGCAATTTCTTGCCCACGATGAGGATGATCCTGCAGAAGGACCCGGAATTCCAGAGCTGTTAGGTTGGGTTCTGTAAGGAAAGTGCAAAGCACTGGTGCTTATGATACATGGTTTCCGATACTGTTCCAATTATAGTTTTATAACCTGATAACACTTTTACCTTCATCCCTCAAGCACGCCTAAAGCAAACAATACTTCAGTGAAATTTGAAGAACACATTACTCCAGAATCAGGCTTTTAATGAAAGTCTTTGCATCTCCTGTGTTTTTGAGCTTTCGCTGGGGATAGAGAAAACTGGTAAGTATTTTTGGCAGAAGGTTTCCTGTGGAGCCTCTCCCTTACCTAAAGATGCAGCATGCAAGAGGCAGTTTCCATCACCTGTCGTGGCCAAGGGAAGAAGGCGTTTGCAGCTTGTACACACTGTGGACCACCAGTTCAGTCGTCCTGAAAAGAAAGCATCTGTTAAAGTGGTGAGTGGAGACTGTGTACAGGCATACAGCAATGGTGTGTGATAATCATGAACATCCTTTCTGCCAGATAAACTGAAATGTCATGTCAGAAGTGACACTGAAAAGATTAGAAATACGAGGCAGATAAACTTTTACTATTCTCTGAATGTATGTGGAATAAGAAGGGAGCACCTTTAATTAATTTGCATCTTCCATTCTCATAGGTTGCCTTTAGGGATGGATTTCCAAAGAGTTCATTGCCTTGCTATCACTCTCCAGACATAACTGACACCAGCCTCCCATACACAGATGACAGATCGCGTTACAGTAACGAAGTCTCAAAGGACAAAAGTAATATGGATGTGTTAATCAAGGTAGGTGACTGCTAGGCAGGTTTAGTAAGTAAAGTGCTATTGTTTCAGTCAGATGGATTGTTTCAACAGCTGATTCTCCTCTCATTTACCCTAGTGTAAATCATGACTAGACTTACTAAAAATCAACTGCTGTGCTACCAGAGAATTAAAATGAGACCAAATGCATAGCCCAAGGTGTAGGATAGCATGTGGCTTTTCTCTGAGAATGTTTAGAGAACTACTTCTCCATCAGTGCTACCGATTATAAAACAGAGACGGGTTATGAAAAAGACTGGGAAGAGGACAGATATCTGATGTATCTAGATGAAAGAAATAAAGCCAGGAAGAGTATCAGTGCCAAAGCCGACGCTGGAAGTGCATCATTCCTGGCACACAGGTTGCCACATGGTAGCTTGCTGGGGTGTTGAGTCTTGGTTAAAAGGTCACATGAACACTTCAAAGAGACAGAGAATGTGACTAATTGTATAACATCTTTGGAGATGAGGAAGAGCAGATGATTAACAATGACGAGTAGAGCTGGTATGTTTCCCAAGACTTTTGGAAAGTCTATGGGCAATGCACAATTGACTAATTGAATGAATAACGCAATAGGCCGCCTGGGGTGACTCCATTTCTGTGTTTGTCCTCATCTGCAGATTTTTTGTTCCCCAATTCCTTCATGCTTGCAAGCTGAGAGGAAACAGTATGTATATACTTGTGCAGTCAGCCTTGCTTTTAAGGTTAAATCCCCAAAACAGAAATAAATTCAAGCAATGGAAAAAACTTCAGTCCAGTAATGTATTTTGCTGGCGTTTATTTGTAACGGCAGGTAATACATACTGTGCAAAGAAACAATTTTAACAGGTGCCTCCAGTTACTTGTTCCGGGTATTAAGAAGTACGTAAATAAATTTCAGTTGGTCAGTATGGGCTGTTGTATTGAGAAGGTAAAGATGCACAGCCAATCAACACCCAGGCACATTTGGTAATCCTCATACGATTTTAGCAGCTAGTTTGTAAATGCCCAACATGTCAGACTAGGCTGATTGGATTCTAAATTAAACATGCATTCAAGAAGCTTAATTTAAAGTGCTCTTGGACAGCCTCTGGGAAAGATAAATCTGAAATAACGAGTTATCATTTTTAGCAACCCCTGTGTCTGTGGGCTGTGAAATAACAACTTGCCACCTGCTTTATTCAGAATGTTTTGGTGGCATCATACTCAGTAATAAGTAGCACCAAGGTGCTGCTTAAAGCAGAGTTAGAAGGCCTGAAACAGGCAGAGCTTAGGATTTAAGGGAATGAGGAGTGCTTTGCAGATTAACTAGCAGCTGTTGGTAATAAATGTCAAAGTCTGGTGTTTATGAATCTTTGGAATAAGAGCAGACTTCTATAAAAGTGATCTGCTTTCAAGTAGATTATGTGAAAAATGTTTGTGGGCCTGATTAACACCACAAAGCTTATGGCTGACTAAAAAATCAGCTGAAGTGCATGGGATTATAACAAAAAAGTTTCATTTTTCAAATCTAGTGGTTACAGTGGATCCCTTTGGGGAAACAACAGGAAAGCAGAGCTTAAATGAAAACTGGATATAGTTTTGCCTCAGGCTTATTTCTGTGTGCTTTGATACGACAGTATTTATGGACAAATTATACCCATTTCTCACTCACCCTCTCTCTGTTGGGTCTCCTACTCAATCTTGCTTTTTACTTCCTTATAAAATCTATTTAATCTTAAAAAGACCCACAATTTCAAGAAATTGCTGTTGTTTTACAGCAAAAACTCTCCAAGAATTAATATTGCCATATTCCAGTACATTAAAATTTGATCTTTATTTTAGCTCAAGATTAAAAGTCCTATCCAGGTCTACGATCTAGCAACATACAAAGAGGCAGACACAAGCACACAATATTGCCCTTTCTTTGTATGATACTAAAGACTTCAGGTGCAAACTCAAAAGAAATGTTAACAGAATCCTCTGTGGCTGAATATATACATTGGCTCCCCCTGCTCCGTTATTGGCAAGGCCTAACACAAATCCATCGTTCTGATACAGAACCAGATGTATATCTTGTACTCCATGCAAAGAGGATAAACTGAATCTCAGGAAAAGTTTATGTCGGTGCATTATTAATGGACACTAGAAAGGTTTAAGAGTTATTTCCATAAGCTTCCGGACAGCAAGGCACAGGTGTATAGATTCTTGCTGCAGGATTTCTAGGGGAAACTTCTGAAGAGGATTCTAGATGGTTATATGACCTGAATGGCTCAAACAGAAGGCAGCAGAGAACAGAGAATGCATTTCAAGTATTAGCAGGGACCAGGCCTGGCTTTCGCTATCAGCCCCTGATGCCTCGTGCACTGGTAAGAAGGTAAGAAAGCATTCAGGGTGATGCCCTCTGTGCAGAACTCCATTAAGAGCATAAAGATAAAGAAGATGAAAACATGCAATAGAAATTACGCAAGTTTGTGACTGTCCCATAGAGATGCTCATACAGGGCTGCTACAGTTTACTAAGGTCCATTATAAAGCAGTCATTGCCCAAGCATACAAACCGATCAAAGACAAAACAAACATGAGGTTACATAATACTAAGAAACCTTTGTAGCAAATCTGCATAAATCCTCTGCTCTCTCTCCATTTTCACCACTCAATTTTCTTCTTTTCTGGTTTAAGCTATTAATAAACTGAATGGCTTTACAGACTTTGGATTTTTCTGGTAGAATTATCCACCAAAACGTTACAAGGACTTTGTAAACATCAGCTTAATATAACTCTCTCACTACAGGGGAAAAGGAGATGCTACAAAGGATGAGCCTCCGCTCAAGGCCTGTATGGCCGCAAAGCCAGATTGCGTGTCGCTGCCTCCAAGGCAAACAATCAACCTCTTGCCTGCAACGCCACTGTTCCTTTACTGCATAAAAAACAAGTCAGAATTCTTACAGAAAAGATGAAATACACACTAAGAGAAAAACAAGGATGGTTAAAGATGGAGAAAAGTGTGAAGTGTCATGTCACAGCTGGTACAATTTTACCTCACATTGAGTGTATCTCACATTGAGTGTATCTCACATTGAGTCTCTTAACGCACTTCACCGTGCTATTAACACTGCTCTTTGATACGGCTGAGTAAAGCAGCCTTAGGCAGCTCCTCGGAAACACTGACGGAGTACACACCTCACTGAGGAAAACAACTTTATCTGAGCACAGGAAGTCAACCTCTGGTTTCCTGGGCTTGTCATAGGTGCGGCTAAAGGCAAGACTTCCGAAGGCTTTTCTTTTATTTGTGGTTGGGCATTCTGGAGCTCTTTCCCGTGCAGATTCTGCAGCGTTTATCACGTTGCAAGATTTTCTGCTACGAAAATACTGAAAATAAGCTAGCTACTTATTTTCATGAAACTTGTAAGAGCTTACTCACAAATATGTTTGAAATTGTCAAAAGTTAAATTTTAAAAATAAACAGTGATACAATCTTAAGAGACAACTTTCTGACATGAGCTGTTTCCTTAGGAAACCAGGCTGAAACCAGCCTTTCTTTCACTCCGCCAGCAATTCGCATTTCCAGATACCCACCTCTCACCCATCCTCCAGCACAAGCAAGTCACAAAATAGTATTTTCAACTTCGCAAGCAAGTCTAGTTTGGGACACCCCATATATTCTCACTAACTAACTCCTAACTAGTTAGTTACAGTCATTAACTCCTCTCTGGAACGCAACAGCAATAACTGCTCAGGGGGTGCACAGAACTGACTGGTGAGGTCAACAGAGGGTTACTCAGCCCTCTCAGGATAGTCAGACAATTAGCAATAGGTGCACGAACCTCAAATCCAGATTTCAGCAGAGCTACTTCTACACTTTATGTTTCTCACACGACTAGCTAAGAGGATTTGCTTGTTTAGTTTTGGTCCTTCCATACAATAAATGTGTACTTGCAAGTATTGACATGAAGAAAATTACAAGAACAGGTTTTCTCCATGGGCTTATAGTACTCATTCAGTGACTGGTTATTTTTTAAAATTAGTGAATAAACAAAACATCTACCAATACATTTTCTGTACTTCAAAGAAAGGACCCTCTTGTAGGAGCTCTCTCTCTCTGTCTAGATGATGAAATCAGCTTCCAGCAGCACGTGCAAGGTATTCACATTTACTAATGTCCTTGAAATGTAATGTTGAGCAGTGCATGTAGAAATAAGTAAAACTGTGCCATCAGGTAAATGCTTCTCATGTCGCCTGATGCATAAGCAACACAGACTCTGTCACAGAAGCTACTGACCAGCATGTAACTAAAGATCATAAAATAACATGGCACAGAAATATATGGCTAGGCCCAACTGACTGTAGACAACTGATACTGAGTTCTGTTATCTGCAGGTCCAGTATTACCGGCTTTCTTCATTTGTTTTTTTACGGTTTTCTACAACATTATTGCATTTCATCCTACTCTGCGATAAAGCCTTTATCATTCATGTTAGAACTGAATTACACAAGCATGCATTTCAAAGCCCGGAAATCACTTCTCCTGTGATTGTAATGGCTGCTATCCCAGCACCCTGCACATAATGTGTGAAAATCTGTTAAAAATTCCGGGATAAGAAAATGTTTCTGCAATCTGAAAAGGTATGAATTTTTTCTTTAACAAAGCTTAATTTTCAACAGTTTGAAATCAAACATTTCCAGATTTTGGTGGATTTGGTTTCAGGGATGTGAAACTCAGGCTTAAGAATGAATCACTGTTTATTTTGCCTGTAGCTGTATAAAATGCTTCATAGATAGCACAAAGCTGAGCACAGAAAGAAAAGCGTAGAAGAGCAATATTCTTGAAGGTTCATACAGTTAACCCTTAATTTTTGTATTAAATTGTATTTCAGCAATAGTAACTATTTTCTTTTCATTTCACTATGTTAGACCAGCCATTCTGCCTATACTATGGTTTTCTGAGCTCATCAGTACAGAAGTTTTTGTATCTGTCCTAGTGCCAGCCCACATATTAACGTCCCGTGGGGTAACACGTGTGTACAATGAAAACCAGCTTGCTGCAGCAAAATATTTAGAATTACAAAATGCCTTTCACACAGACTTCATTGACTATTACCTGAGCCATCCTCCAGAGAACCACGCTGACTACTGTAAGAGCACTCAGAGATCAGTCTGCACATCACATACAAGCCGACCTCATTCCATTTCAGGCAGTAATGAACAGCTGAGTTTACAAGATGGACAAAACCCCAAAATGCTTTTATGAATGTGGTGAATTCTATCCTCTAAGAGAAATATTCAGAAAGCAATCACACAAAGAGTAGAAGACACACCGCAGCAGCGGAAAGTGAGTGAATCACGCTGCCTGCAGCTGGGCCAGTCCTTTAAAACCTCACACTGCATTTCTGAGTAAACCAGGAATTTGTCTGAGTTTCTGTATCAGTAGGATGTATCCTGAACATCCTCTCACATATAGGTGTAATGGTGGCAAGTGCCTAAGCATATAAAAAGAGAATAAAAAGACCCTACAAACTTTTATAGACATCCAGCTCATTTGGCCACTTCAGACCAGACGTGTGACAGTCTGTTAACAGCAGGTTTGCTCTCCTGATCTGTGCTTTGTGAGTAGTAAGCTGCTCTATGTTCCTAAGCAAGTTTCTCCTCCTTTTGCCCAGTCAGCTTTTGTTTGTTTGTTTCTTCCTCTTGAAATTCATGCCCAGTTCAAACCCAAGGACACACCTCTCTCCTTTCCTTTAACAATATCCCCAAATCTCAGCCACAGAAGCTGCTGTCCTCTGGGGGTTTGCTTTTGTTTGAAATAGTTTTCAGGCCCTTTGCAGGGAGCACACCTTATCTGTTAATTTTTTTGTGTCCTTAACCAAACCATAGTCAAACTGGGGCTGGTGGGTAGGAGACAATAAAGTGTCTAATGCGAAGTGACTTTCCTATTAATTTGCTCTCCATTTCAGACAACAGCATGTCTAATGCAGGCAGGCAATAAAAGGAAACTGAGTATCTTCATGTCTTAAATAGAGAGAAAAGGTCAGTTTACACAAGGTCTTACATTATTTTCTTAAAAACATTCACTGTTTGAACTGTTTAACTTACTCGAACTCCTGTTTCCCAGGAAGTTCCAGTTTGTTTGAATGAAATGCTCATGAAAGTAAACCAGGTCCACACAAGCTACAAGAATACCACAAGCACTTCAAATGGTCCAAGCACCCTCCTTTCCAGGATGCAAGAGGCTCTGGGAAGGAAGGGACTTTTCCAGTGTGAGTCAATTTATTGCCCTAATTAAAGCAATGTGGAGAAACGAATAAATGATTTATTCTAATTTTCAGAGAGATATCAGAGAGGAATGCTAAGAGGCAGCAAATCCAGCTGGTTCCTAGACAAACTAGAAATATTTTCCTGATAAGTGACTGACAACTTTCCTCCTTCGCAGCTGCCTGGTACTATTCCTGCATTATTTTATACTGCTCCTTTTGCCAGAAGCAGCGCTTCTGAATATTGTTTGGGTTTGGGGGGTTGTTTTGGTCTTGTTTTGTTTCTTTCTTAAGTATTTACTGCTGGATGCTATTATCTAAGTATGCCTTGTGTTTCAAATACCAAAGCCAAAAAATGAGCACGTGACAATACACGAGAAGCACTCGGTGTGACACTCGATTAGCAGAGGTCCTGCCCAAATACTACGATGCAGTGCCCTGAGCAATAACAACCACAGTTTACCAGTTTGGACCCACGCCGTATGACAATGCAGAGTTTTGTGAATGAACTCTCAGCTGAATACACTGCGCTACACAAGCCAGTACAGCAACCCCCAGAAAAAAGCAACTGGCTATTCAATGTTCCACAGACAACCAAGAAATCTGATTTTATAACTCCTTTATATCACTAGATTTGGGCATTTCACTATACAGATGCGTTCATTTCATGGTTCATTAATTCATTTGCTATTTCATAAGACACAGATACTAATTTTAAATATGTATTTCCATATTTTTCAAAACTGACTTAAGACTTTAAACTACTTATAAATTTGAATTAAAATTAATTTTAAATTTATTAACATTTTTCCATGGCATTAATGAAGTATTACTTTAAAATTACTTACTTCCTCATTACAAAAAGTAATAATTAGCATATATAATACATATTTTTAAATTATTTTCTCAAGCTGCAGCAGAACTTGAAGATGTTTCCTTTGTTAGTCACTGAAACGCAATTTCCTCGTGAGAACTGGAAGTATCAGACCCCTCTGACCATGCAGACTCATGTCCTTCTCTACTGCATGACTTCCCCAGCAGTCCTCCTTTCCTTCTTCCCTCAATTTCATTGTTTTAAGTACATTTGACAGTGTTCTCTATAACGTTTTCAAACAAATAGGGGATCAGGGTATGCATCATTTTGTGTATTTGGTTTTACTCTCTGGCATTTATTTCCCAGGCAGAATGCGCAAGCTCCAGAAATGAAGTGTTATCAGCAATGTCAACCAAAAAGCCAGATTGCCCAGCTGCTGACATCTGAATTATGTACCCACCTGCTTGCTCCAAAGCAACCATTGTTGCCTGCTCAATTAAGTCACGTTCAATGAAGCTTCTGAAATCTTCACTGTACACGCTAAGGTCTGGTAGCTGGAATGTGTAGATGGGCATCTCCAAAGGAAACTGTTCGTTGCTGCACTCATTTGCTACATGTGATCGTGCAAGGGAGACTATGGCTGAGCTGGCATGAGAAATACCTCTGGAAAGACGCTTTTCTGTAGAGAAACCAAACAGAGATTAGAGCCTCTAAGGCTATGTAAAGGACCAGTCAGCACCATGTCTGGCAAATGTCCATTAATTTCACTTAGGAATGTATTCCACTTCTTGTGTGTTACCTTTTTTGGGCTGTTTCCCTACTGTAAAAGATTGCTTAGTTCTTACTCTGGATCCCTGTGGCAAGTCACAGCACCTTCACTCTCCTTCTTGCAAAAGAGATAAACAGTAAAACTGGTGAGATGTGAAAGACAAGTCCTTCTGTACAAAAATTTTGTAATGTATCCTGAGTTTCCAAAGGTGTTTCAGAAGAAACATTTACTGGCAGACAGATGATAATCAAGTAATGTTTTTAACTTTCCTGGAGTTTGTAGACTTTTGTTTCTCTAATGGATCGAAGTTCTTCTAATTTTAAGAGCTAAACGTATTTTCTAAAATATCCTAAACTGGGGGAAGGGGTAGAAAGTTTGATTACATTTCCATGTCTGTCTTCTCTGTACGTCTCAGCTAAATGACTTTTAAACAGGGGAACTGAAGTATAGGATAGCATCTCTGTCTGACAACCCCTTGCTACCACTCCATCACCCCTTCCCACCACGGTCCAGCCCTCACCAGTTGGCTGCATCCTCCACTGCAAGCACTTGGTCCATATCAAGACCCTCCTCCCCCTTCTCTGCTCCTCCCTGAACATCCTCCTCACTCCAGTTCCACGCCTCAGTCAGAGAGGGCTCTCTGATCATGAAATCCTCAGTTATGCACTGAATTGGGAGCAAAGGCATTTAAAGCCAGGCATCTAAAGTTAGACTTACCCCACACTACCTACTACACCCATTATCAAAAGACCATTTCAGTGTAAACGGGGCAGTTTAGTAACACGGAATTTTAGAGTGAGCTTTATCCTAATGAGGATGAAGTGAGACAGTTTTATCAACTGCAACGTGCTACTCTTCCTCCCTTCATTTGCATTCAGTGCTCTTAAGGAGCCATCAGAAGCACTGCATTTCCTTTTCCACCGATGGAGGTTATCAATGTCAAAATAGCTTTCCTGACACTCCCAAGCCCTGAGGCCATTTCCTGTTCAATAGGAGGGAAGGGCAAGCATGAGAAGGGAAGATTTTCTGTTCCTTTTAATGACTGCACAGAAAACCATCACCAAGCTAGTGCTATTACCTCCCTACATGACAAGCTCCCAGACCTGCATATTTATTTTGGTACAAACAACGCTTCCTTGATAAATTAAGATTAAAAAACCATTCCAACAGTCTGAGAGAGATAGAGATCTGAAGTAAAACCTCTAAGAGTTCTGAAAAAAAAAAAGTGAAAAAAGATTTCAATTTCTATTTGGCAGGGAATAGGAGGTTGTCCTTTCTTCTGTGTAACCATGAAAGAACGCAGTTTTAAAGCTGAAAGTTATTCATAGATTCCATGCTGTCAGTAAGAACTTGAAGGGTGAAATACGAAATTATTTTAAACTTTTTTTGGTCTCAGTAAGCACAGAAAACTACCTACAACAGTGGTCTGTGGCACTCTTATTTCGGTTTATGCGCCCCACAGAACTGCTTGGGGACAATGTATTTTTGTACTTTAATCACACCTTAAAAAATAACTTGTGGAACTGAGGCAAAGTTCATGACAACTGAAACATGAAATGTCGGGTCCAGCAGCAGCTCTGTGAATCCCATCACAAGGACCCACTTCACAGGCTGATGGCAAATGACTTCCAACTCCCTGCAGACAAGCACAACTCACAAGCAGACAGGCTAGAAAGCTGCTGTCCACAAAGACTCCGGAGAAGAGCTCTTACCTTGAGCGATGTCATCCTGCCTTTGCAGGCAAGGCCGCTCAGCCTTCGTCACCTGGGGAGGCTGCTCTGGCTCCTGCTGCTTGTAGTATTTGCCCTCATTGAACACCTGTGGCAGGTTGGCGGTGTGTACCTGCCGGAGCTGCTCATAGTCATTCAAAGCTGCTGTCAAGTCCCAGTTTTTGCCTGCCAAACAGCAAAAGGACCAGATTGATAACCTGAAACCCATCTTCATATGCACTTAACATAAACTTAATCAGAGAAATCATTCTTACTTAAAGAATCAGCAAGGAAACAGAGGTTTTTTAGGGAAAAGATTTTACAACCACTCCTCCCTCAGCAAAAATGCAGTTGATAAATATCTTGAAAGCACACAGTAGATAGACAAAGACAAGAACATATTTCAGTTTTCTTTACATCATAATTGGAGAAGACCTCAGGAAAGCCCTTGTCCAATTTCCTGGTCAAAGCTATAGGGTCAGCTATAAGATCAGACTAGATTGCTCAGGGCTTTATTTGGTTTGGTCTTTACAATGTCAAGGACGGAGGCTGTACAACCTCTCTGGGCAAACTGCTCACACATTTGACTGTCTTCACGGGACCTATGACCACTCTGAAACTCTCTTGTTTCAACTTATTCCCATCGCCTCTTGCCCTCCTGCAGCACACCACCATGAAGAGCCCGGCTCCCACTCCTTAATAACCTTCTTACCAGCACAGGAAGGTCGCTGTTAGGTCTCCTCAAAGCCTCCCCATTTCCACCCAGAACAAGCCCCACTCCCTCAATCTCTCCTCACAGTACTTGTGCTCCAGACCCCAACAACCTTTGTAGGCTTCCCCTGAACTGAATCCAAGTTATAGCTGTTGTTCCTGGACTGAGGGTGGGGCGAAAGCTGGACACAGTATTATAGCTGTCTAATGAGTGCTGCGTAGTGAGGTGTAAATCAATTCCCTCAATCTGCGAGCTGTAGATATGGTCCCGTTGATGTAACTCAGCAGATTGCTGGCTTTGCTAGCTGTCAGGGCACATGGCTCGTTTATGAGCAGCATGCTGGCTACAAAGACCTCCTCTTTTTTTTTAACTCCCAAGCTTCTGTCCAGCCTGTATCATTGCAGGGGGTTCTTCCTTTCCAAGTGCAGAACTGCCATGTTCATCCTTGTTAAAGGATGCTAGAAAACTATCCATTAACTACTACCCTTTCTGTGTGACCATCAAACCCGTTATTTCCCTATCTAATTGTCCACCCATCCGGACTGTAACATTCCAACTTGAATATAGCAACACCGTGGGAAACAGTGTGAAAAGCCTACTAACCCTCAGGGAAAAAGGTATCCACTGCTCTCCTCTCATCCACAAATTCAGATGTTTTATCACACAAGGCAACCAACACCAGGACTTCCCCTGCTCAGATTCTGATCAAATGGCCCCAGAAGCTAGCAATTTAAGATGAACACTAAACCCCACAGAATTTAACATAAAATGAGAGGTGGGAGTAATTAATATCTGTACAGTTGTATTAATAATAATAAATAATTAGCAGCAATTATGGAAAGATACAACTATTAGTGTTATAGCACAAAAGAGTGAGAAACTTTATCTTTCTAATGAAAGAGGAGCTAGAATACAAATCCAAAATCCCTCAAGTTCCTTTATCTTGTACATCAGAGAGAAAGTGTTATACATCAGAGGACAGTGTTTTGTAACAAAACATGCAGTGAGAGGATTCAGTCAGTGTGTTTCCAGTCTGTGTGAGCTACTCATGGAATCTGCCAACATAGAATCTTTTAAAAGATTTGCTTCCAAGCTCCACTTCATTACATTGCTATGACCAGCGATAAGAGAACACAGGCTAATATGCAGAGATAGAGCAGCCCTTTTAGTACAGGTGGTGAAAATAATGATGAAAAGAGTTCAGATGTTTGTATGTTAATTTCAGAACAATCCTAAGTTAAAATACATACATGGCCCAGAATTCTCCCAGTACTTGTTTTTAATTGGAATATTATGAATATTTAATAGCAAGAAAAAAAAAGACTCCACTAATTGTATGAGGTTCAGCATTCCATGAACACTTTTCCTGGGAATTCAAAAGTAACCTGATTCTGACTAATGCATGATTTATTACACCATAAAAGGCTGTCACTTATGTACCATGAGAAGCTACATTACCTGAGGAGCAGTTTGGTATATAATTTACTTGCTTACACAAAGGTGAATAAGCTAAAAATAGTACAAGGCAGTTTTAGACAGATAAAAGAAAGTCTTTTACTGTTACAGTCATTCATCTGTGAAGAATAAAAACTAACTGAAGTAGGAAAAAAACAGCACCAGCAGCTGTTACCTACAGGGTTGAGCTTAACTGCCTCAGGTTTTGAAGTACTAAACAAAATTGTGAAAGGAGAATTAATGTTACTAAGAAAGAACGTTATACACGTCCTGAATAGTCCATAATATAAATGACCACGTCAGTGATGTGGAATCATCATGTGTGTTATGTTGTAGTCTTCTATTAGAAAGTCTGCAGGACAAAATGTAAATTCAGCAAGAATTATCAGAGATTCTAGACGAGCACTTGAGATACTGTCAGCATTTTTTTTTTTTTTGTGGAAGTCCCATGTAGATTCAATGGCTATAATCTAGTTAGGGCTCTGCTCTAACTATATATATCATGGGAATCAAGTCACCCAACCCAAACATTGAAGAATCATGAGTGTGTTCCCACGAGTGATGTGATCACCTGTCAATGTTTGGAGTAGGGATTGCTTTTCTTTGGTTCTGTTTTAAGGAGGCACTTACAGTATGTATTTTAAATCTTCTCTCTCAACTCTGAGGACAATAAAGTAAAACTTTCTTTTAAAAGTGAAAGTGACAACAAACATAATTCTAGGAAATGTAGGTTTAAACCAAACAGTACTATCTGAGTACTGGCAATGTTACAAGTCCAGCGCTACGTAGCAACCTGGGTTTATTCACTACAGATCCCTGAGTAACAGCCCTATGTTAATGAAACACAGACAGCATCTCTCTACTGTCAGGGCATTCCTTACATGGCACCCGTTCAAGATATTTTCCTGTTTCAGTTCTGAAAACTAACAAAAACCACCGTGCATGTGCTGTGTGACGGGGCTTTGATGTATGTACTGGGAAAGCAGGAAATCAGGAGACTAACAGAAATCCTGCTGTCCTTAGTTTTAAGCCAAATGCAATCATCTTATATAAAAGCTCTATCACAGAAATGACAGTCAGTCTTCAGCAACAGTGTGCTGCATCTAAGACTAAATCTAAGACTTAGATGCAGTGTCCTGCATCTAAGACTGACTCATGAGTTATGCTCCATGGTACAATGTAGAAACTGAACTTCAAGACTTGAAACTACACACAAAAAATTTCTCTATCTAAATGTATCTTACATAGAAATATATTATTTTCAAGTCTCTCCATCTCCCTGGAGTTGTTCCCATCTCCTGAACAAAAGCAGTAATTCAGCACCAAAGCCTTAAACTGCAGAGAACCAAGACAGGAAATTATTATTGGACTCACTTTCCCCAAATTGGCTGGAGTCCCCAAGCATCAGAATACGAGAAAAAAATCCAACCAAATTAGATAACATATTAAGCACCTTTCCATCTCCATGAAATAGTGCTTTTGAATATTACCACCCTTTAAAAGTAAGACTTTTTGTTGCAATCTGAAGGAAAAAAACAACACAAGACTAGTTTTCAGATTGTCCAGTGTATTATTTATTTTTACTGTTACTTATCTGATGCACCCTGCTCTTCACTGACTGCTAACTTCTTGGTATTCTTTGAAATATTATTGTATTTAAAAAGGTATTTCACAGGCATAACAACGTTATTTCAGTATGCACAATCACATCAGATGACAAGTCACCAGTAGCATCGTATCGGTTAATAGCAGCTGAATTGCTCCAAAGCAGCACTAACACAGTAGGTTTATATGAAAGGCTTTAAGTTTCCAATGGTCAGAGAACATCAGAGAGCAAAAAGCTAGAGCAGCACAAAGCTGGTTAGAAAACACAAGTAGTGAATCATGATCAGGATGCTGGAATCAAATTAATTCACTAATTCAGCAGAAAGAATACTCTTATTGAACAGTTATTTCCACAGCAGCTGCATGTGCTATGTGAGTCAGCAGGTGTAAAATTTAACAGGTCTGGAAGGTCACTGCTTTAATACTGAGTGCTTCTAGCGTGGAGGAAAAACAACAACAAAAAAAGTGCAGCTGAGTAAGGAATGGAAGATACACTGAGAGCTGTACTGACATTTTAGTGTCAGTGACAGCAGGCATCTACATGAAAGGGAAATGCAAAAATAAACTCAGTTATACTGTGAAGTTTCTGATCTAAATAATAGTTGCTTGAATAACAACAGGAAGGATCGTCATCCCGAAGAAGTAACCAAAGACTTAGATGAAACAATGTATAATTTAAGAAGCCACTCATCCGTTTTTGCCTTCCCACCTCAAACTGGATTAGTAACAGGTTAAAAAAAATTATCCTCAAGAACAGCAAGAGTTGGACTCACTTCAGAAGCATTTCAGATGATTCAGTTTTTCCTGATCAGAGAGGACTGCTTCCCCCCACCTCCACCTCTGCCCTATTCAGACAACTTGAAGAGTCCAAGAAGCGTTCGGAAGTTGGTTTCCCAGTGACCTGATGCTCCGAGACCAATCTGAGAGACATAAAATCTTCCCAGGCCAAAAAGCCTAGCTTTCCTTAGGGCGCCTTGACCAGGGATGACACAAAAGCACCAAGGGTAGAAGAAAGGGACAGGGGATAAAAGCCATGTGTCCAGTGCCAGGGCTTTCTGTGGAAGCTTCACCAGACTCCAAATCCCAGGCTAGAAGGAAGTTGAAAAGGAGGCAGCGATCAAGGGCATTGCCTATGCAAGAGCACTACTGCAGATCCACAGAGAACTCGTTCTTACCTTGGCACACTGCTCTTTGGGCAGCACATCGTTCATGAACACTGGGGAAAGCTGTTTGCTATTAAATCTAGGTTTTGAGGGAGGGAAAGGCTGAGGTGACCTCATTAGGATTAACCACATCGTGATCAGAGAAGACACCTCATTCCTTCACATTTCCCAGCCCTTCCACCTCGCCTCCTTGTCCTTCCTAACTTGTAGAGCCATCTTCACCTTAGAAAACATTTGACAAAAGAAACCAAAGTCCAAGACCTAGATTTTTATATTTAGTCTTAACTACCACTGTTTTCCTTGAGGCACACTAACAAGAAAACCAGCCCAGGGACAAGACCGGGAATTACATGGACAAACAACTGAGCCAATAGGTTAGGCAGATGTGTAGAATAAAACACGTGTTTTCCTTAGTCTCTGCAGCAAGTATTAGGTGCATGTCAAGGAAGAGATCAAACCAACCAGAGCAAATTTCACAGGACAAATATTCCTCTAGCTGTTTTTCTGCCCATCTGGTTCTGCCCCAAGCTGCACATAAGCTGCATCATCCACCATATTGGTACATACACGTAGTATCTCTTGGAAAAGTTTCTCTCTTGGAAGTTTCAAAGTCACCTCCTGACAAAGTCGTGATTTAATAGATATATTTCCAACTGACTCCACATTTTAAAATCTGACCAGCTTGGAAGCTGTAACTTGAAAGCAGAAGAGCACTAGAAACTTTTGCTTTAAACCATTTGCTTCAAGACTATCCCATACTGTAATTTTTTTTAGATGAGAAATACACTCTGCCTTTATAAAGGTGGTATCATTAGCACCGCTCAGGTTTTACAATAGTTTTCACAGTGCTTAGACAGCTGCATTCACCCTTGTTTTTCTGGAGAATAAGGGTTCATCTTTTTTTTAATCTAGTCTTTCTCTAGTTGAGTCTTCAACTTTATTGGGCTGTGAGGAGAAAGTGACATATTAATGCTCTGCAGCACATGAGTAATACTTGCTTGCCCAATATTAAGCACATGCTTTGTCAGATCACAACTTGTATTCTCTAATAACAAAAATCAAGCACCCATTAAGCAGCCTAAGCTATTTGTACCAATACTAGATTTCACATTTTTCAGGCAGATAATATTCAGGGAGACAGACCTGAGCAACAGGCTATTATTTAGTCTTTGAGATTTTTGATTGTTTTGGTTAAAATAGCACAGCTTAGTGTGGTTGTAACAGTTAATCTATTGTCTTTCACTTCCTAAATCAGAGATAACAACACTAGAGGACATTTATCATTAATTAGTTGGAATAGCAAGCATGTAACTATAAAGCAGTCCCCCCTGCCAAGCTTTCAAATATCCACCTACTCCAATATGTTAAAAAGAACATTTGAAAGGTCACCAGCAATTCTTGACTTAATGATAAACAAAATGCTAGAAAGGATGCAGTCTGAGATGGGGAACTAGGAAAGATCTAAATAGTAAGGACCACAATGAAGGGCAATGTGCAGCAACAACATACACAGAGGACTTCAGCAAATGAAATTTTAGAAGGGGCAAGAAAAGCTGCCTAAAGCTAAACAGATCCAAAAAGGATGCAGGAGAAGTAATTTGGTAGGCAACAAATTAGGGTGTAGCCTGTGTTTACAGTTCATGAACTGCTGTTGCATATATCTAAGGAGCAGAAGCAATAAAAATGCCCAGTAAGACTTAACAGGAAATTTTCACAAAATAAAGGAAAAAAGATGCCAAAATGCTACACAGCTCACAGAGAAAGCAACCAGGACAAGACTTACAGAATGATGTATTTCAGAAAATAGAAATGAGGTCTACAGAAGCACAAAAAGATGATGAAACTGAACAAGAAACTAAGCTGAAGTGAGGGCATCATTTTTCAATGTGACAAATACAAGGAAGTTATAAGAGGTATTTTGGTGAGATGGCAGTAAAACTAAACTGGACACACTTTCTGGAATTTTTAACCTTTACAATCAGGTACACTATCTGCCCAGCTACTTCACACTGAATGCCATTTTTGTTGTTAATGAGACTCACACTTTAATGCAATACCATGTAGAAAACATTGTTTTAAAAAAGGAAAAAGAAAGTGACTACTGAGAACCAGTACCAGCGACATAATTGTCAAGGTTTTTGCCTCCATTTCTTAAATATTTGATTATTGTTGTATTTTTTTACTAGTGAACTGGAAAAAGCCCCACTATCACTAAAGATAATGCAAAGCATCCACAGGAAAAAAAAAAAAAAAAACAAAAACCCAAACAAATGTAGCAACTTTACAACTTTACCTTACAAAAATATAGCAACATACAATACAGACCTTATATTTCTAGGAAACGTGTTTTTATATGGAATTACAGATAACTGGGCGTTTTATGTCACAACCTCCCTATTAAAAAAAAATTAAAGTCAAGAAAGCGTCCCTGCCCACAACACAGGGAAAGTCTTGCTGGCAGACAAAACTCTTGTTTTCAGTACCACGCCTCTGTGACTCAAATACTCTAAACCAGTGCACAGAAAGGTGTTCATGGCACAGCAGCTGCCCCACAAGTACAAAGCATCAGCTCTGAGGTGGGAGGCATATCATCTCCCCTTTGAGCTCATTTAACAGAA
This sequence comes from Buceros rhinoceros silvestris, assembly GCF_000710305.1. Classification (NCBI taxonomy): domain Eukaryota; kingdom Metazoa; phylum Chordata; class Aves; order Bucerotiformes; family Bucerotidae; genus Buceros; species Buceros rhinoceros. Next base: position 31,177 of record NW_010422553.1, read on the forward strand.
CAAGCATTTTACACGAGACTCTACTGTGGATCAGTAACAAACCACCTAACAGGCACAGAAATTTTCCGCAGGAAC
>NW_010422553.1:31371-33068 GCF_000710305.1 Buceros rhinoceros silvestris
CGCTTGCTTCATGTAGTCCTTCCCCTTATGAGGGTGAAAACTACCCGTAAGGATGTGCAGACCGAGATGTTTACAAAAGACCAGACAGAAATCCAGTATTTGGCATTATATATATGATACTTCTAAAAACAAGCTCCGCAACTCCCTCCATCTATCTACGTGCTTCTGTGGCCCCTTTCAGCTTACATTCTGAGCAGTTACGCATAATAAACCATGTAAGTAAACCAGTAAGTTTTTTTACCATAAGTAAACCAATACGAATCTCTACATCATGTGTCTTCCTTACAAGAACACAGGAAAGAGTTGTTAGATGAAAGTGTTGGCTACAAGGTTGAAATGAATGAGAAACACCCAAGAGTTTTACAGTTAGGTCTGAATGAGGCAAGTGTCATAATGTTTTATAGCATAAATCTAGTACAAGTGTTAGCATCTTGACTCATCTTGAGTCATCAGTTTGACCCAATGGAATACAGCCATTACAGGACAACATAAACAGAGGGCAGTAAACTAACTTTCTGGTAGAGAATAATCACCAGCCTAAGGCAGGCACTGAATATCAAAGATCGGACCTATGACATGGACCTGTAAGTTCAATTGGAAGCTAACACAGAAAGTGACACTCCAGGCTAATGCGCTTGCGACGATCTCTTGCTAATCTACTGGGATTCATGCTTCTGTGTAGTTTTACACTTAGATGAAATAATTTAAAATAATCAGATCCCCCAAATTCTACATTAAGGGCTCCTCATGAACAAGGATGTGCCTAAAACAGCAATCCACAAGTTCAGTTTAAATGCAGTCACTTCCTCCCATTTGGCATGAAGGAGATTAACAAATATTAACAGGCATAAAATAAGAAGAGGAACTCAAGATCAGCTGTATTCCATCTGAAAAACTTACTGCAAAACAAGGATAAAATTAGACTACAGGTTTTAAAACAAGAATTAAGTTTGGTCTATGTTCTCAAATGAAAATAATGTAACAAGTTAATATTTGCCTCATTTTCTGCTGGAATGCAAAGTCACTCAAAGCTGAACAGACACCTGGAAATGACAATTCTGATTTCTGTGTAATGAGACATTGGCAGGAGCTCAGCTTCCTCCTCCCTTTGCCAAGCCTTCCACAAGAGAACTAAAAAAGGAACTGAGGGAGAGGAGAATAAGAGGCTATTTTGGGGGAGTTCGCTTTGTACACTCTATCACATGACAGTACTGTAAATTTCTCTCTCCCTCTCCATTAATTACGTGCTTTTCTTTAAATTCTGCTTACACACGCTATTCTTCGAGGAGAAGTGTATCTACTGCACCTCCATCATTTTCCATAGGGTCGGTCTCCTTTACCACATACATTTCACGACTGGAAACCCAGCCTCCTGATCCCTGAATTGATGGTGAACTACATGTACCTCTACCCAGCGCTACGTAAAGCTGGAAATAGACAGCAATTACATTCATATAATGATGAAATACTACCTCACGTAAATAAATGAAACCATTTACACAGATCAAACCACAGTCCTTCAGTTAAATCTGTTATTTTTGTGCTATTTGGATTCTTTTTTATGGTGTAGTAACATCATTACTGCCAGTGGATTTCACAGATCCTCCAGTTCCTGATGGTTGTTAATACTGTTGGCATTTTAAAATACTTCATCCTATGCTCTCCCCGTCCTCCCCCCCCCCCCCCCTTCACACGTG
>NW_010422553.1:33128-37017 GCF_000710305.1 Buceros rhinoceros silvestris
TTCCCCCCATGGCCCCCCCCCCCCCCCCCCCCCCCCAATTCAAGTGGTCACTGCCTGCACACCCGCTGCTTCCTGAACACTAAGCTGTTTTCTAACTGAGTTATTAGTCAACTCCAAGCTCATTCACACCTGCAGCCCAGACTCTGTAAATCAAATACAGTACAACTTGTTTTAAATATTAAACTATCTTCTCTAACAGTTTCTTTCTACCTCAGTAGGTTATACTTAAGCATTACTGCTTCTATGCTCGGGCAAATTCAAGGTGCCAGCCTAGACTATCCAGCAGGAAAAGGGATATACCCTCCTCATTCCTGGATATTGGGGAAGTTGGAGGTCAAACACACTGAAGAGAAATAAATCAGTTCTCTACCATGCAGACCTCTCTTTTTACGCTTAGGAATTTCCCCAAAGCCTAACGAGACAAAACTCTTTCCACTGATTTCAAGATGCCGATGGGTCCGGCTGCCACTGGCAAGCATACATATACAAAGATGACCTCCAGAGCCTTGCAGCTGATGTCACGTTTTCCTGGGACGCTAACCAAATACACATCCTCATTTAACCCCGTGCAAAGCGGTGATACACATGCCTACCAGCATGGGCTGCTTTTCAAACTCTTTAGCTGTGATTTTTGTTTCTTTCACCTGGGTCACATTTATTGTCAAATCGCTCTGTCAGCACTAACCACTTGAATGTGAGCTTTTATTTTAGCCTGGTGTTAGGTAAAATCAGGATTTGTGTGTTTCCTTGGTTTTCCTCCTGTTATCCTCAAAATTAAGTGAGGGCTGAAATCCAAATCTCGAGGTAATTAATGGAAATCTGGTAGCATCTAGATGGCCCTAACATAATGCATTTTAATTCCATCAAACTAAAAGGAAGGCAAAAAGCAATACTAAACCTTTCATTCAGCTCTCCCCAGCTTCTGCTGTGTTCACCTTGGTCTCCTGTCTGAAACATCTCCATTTTTTTCTATTACAGGAGGTCAAAAAGGGTTGGGGTTTAGTATAGAATTTATTATTATAATATGTCACACTTCTTTCAGTTCCTCTGCACAGCAATTGATAGGTTAGTTTTCAAGTGAAAAATTGAATTATCTAAAAATGTTTGGAAATGGGCTTACTTTAGATTCCCCTTCTTTCAATGCTTTGAATTTGGACATTTATGATCTGTTCACCTTTTTCTGAAAACTGAGGCATGCTGACATCAGCAAATAAAAGAATAATGACAAATGCTTCCTCGAACAATCAGACCTAATCTCATGAAAAGCATTTACTGAACGCAGAGGGTCAAACTGAAGTTACAAAAATCACATAAGCGGCATACGCAGAACTCAAGAGGTCAGGTCACAGAGAGCAAGTGAAGTGACAGTTCTGGGTTCTCCAGCAGAATTGTAGAGGTTCACTCTGTCTTTATTTCCACAAGGGGACTTGATAAGCAATCGTCCCAGCCAGAGCGTTCTCAAGAATTTGCAATCACAGCCAAAACAATAGGTACCTGCCTCCCTTGGACTTGACTATGTGGATGAAATTTGTTTGTGGAATGAAAAACTACTGAGGTTTTTGAGCTTCTTTTGACATTTGGTGATTTATAATACATCAATTCAAAGAAATGAGAACTGATTTAAAAGAAAAGCACTAGTAAAGACCAGCAAAGGCTGAGAGATACAAATACCAACATTTTCAGTAAAGAAGCAGTTTAAAAAAAATACATACTGGAAATAGTACCTTCACCCTTAATTAGCTTATCAGGAAAAGTAAGTAAACTTGTATTAGTATAGAATTAGCTTAGTATTAGAACATGTATTAGTGAACAGGAAAAAGGTTTCAGGGAATCTGAAAAGCTGGTTCGCAAACATGCAAAACAAAAATAATCTTAAAGTGGAGACCGAGTGAAGTTTCACAACATGTAATACCTCCTCCAAATAACTCACATACAGAAGTACGCTTTCAATTCTTGGGAGCACACACACAAGGTAAAAACCTCAGAAAGTGAGGAACAGTGTCTCAAAGAGATACGGAATGAAACAGGAAATAATCACCCAAAAATGAAAATGGAGCTGGCAAATAACATCTCTAAGAAATAAATGGTTTAGCAAATGTTTACATTCCGCTAACATACAATTGTTAGAGCCAATGACACATAGTTGAAATTTGTGAAGATTAATTTACAATTAACTTAAAATAGTTGTATGCATCCTAATAAATACAGAAGTCCAGGATTAGAGTTTTATACCAGATAGCCACGAAAATGTTTTAAGTTGCTTTTGTTTTCATAAATGGAATAGTATGAGGCAAGAGCAAGCTCCTGGCCTTTCTTGGGAGTACAAAGACTTCTGATCACTGATTTCTATTCTTTTCAACTGGAATCAAGGGGGGAAATAGAAAGTATGATAACGTTTTTCATACATTTTTTATTCTTACTTTTTCAGTCATTCAATACATTCACATTAAATTGTCCCCAAAATCATTCCCATGCTGCACTATACATATCTGTCATTCCTCTATTGCCAGGCCACCCGTAACCTTGACAACAACAAGAGAAAATGTTGCTATTAAAATCAATACTGAACACATTTTCAAAGAATGCAACTACTAGCAAGTAAGTACAATTAACTTCACTGATATATATCAGTATATGAGGAACGTACCTCTATATATTATCTCATCTCTGTGAATGCACGTAAAGGCTGAGCATATTTCAACAATCAAGAACTAAATAACTAATCACTGAAAAATAAACTGGAGGAAAAAGAAAATTAGTATGAAAAGCAGGAGACGCCTGCAACAGTGGTATTGGTGACCTGTACAATCAAACAGCATCAGAAGTGGATCTCCCAGGTGGGGAGATTAAGTAGAACAGATGACCTTATTCTGATGTGGAGTTTTCCTACAACCTTGTGGACTCTAATAGAATATACTGTTTTTCTGGAGTTCCTATTTTCAAAAATGAGGCTAATCTGGTGAAAACACAGAATACTTCCATTTAATGGAAAAACTATTTTACAATAATAAGGAATTAACTTTGTCCTACGCCTCAAACTGCGTCCTTTTTTTAAAAGTATTTGATTGTCTTTCAACCATCTACTTCCCTGTAGCTAGTAAGTTCCTCATGAAAGACAGGACAGCAATGCCAACAACCATAAGTTTAAAATCAAGGGGTGCTTTAGTTTGGAAGAAAATACAGTGAAAAAGGACTGGTAATAAACTTGTCCTGGTGCACAAGATTCAATGTGAGATTTGAATGCATTTTTTAAAAGTTTGTAAACTTGGGAAAAGACAGAGGTTCACATTGTGCTCTTGCATACTGCTAGTTCAAAAAGAAGCCTTTGTCTGGAGGAATGATGTGAGAGGTTGTTAGAGTAAGATTTACAGTGATGGGAACGCTGTTTGCTGGCAGATTGATTGAATAAATCTGTTGTGGGTTTGTTTGGAAGAGAAACAAACTTCTGCAGCCTTCCCTCCCCCTGAGTGAAAGTGCTCAGAGACAAGGTCTCAGGTCTGCAGCAGATGTTTTTGATACAAAGTGATCTGCCTCAAGCATATCTGATCCCTGAACCATCACACTGTCTAATGTCAGATCCAGTTTCCACATCCTCTGAGTCAAACGCTACTTGGAGAGCCAAACAACTGTCACAGTCACTCTCCACCCTATGATTTCCTGACACATGCGGTGCTCATATATTCTCCCCAACCAATGATTTTATTTACTATCTGGTACAGCCAGCAAATAGCTTTTGGTGTCCTTTTATTTGCATAGGGACATAGTCATCATACTTTGGTTGACTTGTAATTATTAACATAAGGACATCAGGATTTACGATGTCTTGGTGAGGCCATGAATTTGAGGACACTTATCTGTAGACGCGCAGGCTCTCAAAAGGTAATTCCTG
>NW_010422553.1:37110-45513 GCF_000710305.1 Buceros rhinoceros silvestris
CTGGGTGTTTACTTTAAAATCTCTGCAAGATTAGAGACAAAGGTGTAAATAGCTATCAACCAAGTGCCCTCCCTGGAGACCTAAACAACAAGGATGAATGTTGCAAAGTCTTATAACCAAGCTGAAAGAACTGTACTTCCCATTTCAATGATTCAGCCGTAATAGTAGCTAAGAATTTTGGCAGGGCTGTTCTTTCAGCTGAAAAGAATGATAGAAGTAGGCTGTGTGGTCCAGGACAGCATTCAGACAAAGAATTTGATTACTCATATGATTTTATCTCTTTAATGGATGTATATGAGTCGTAAGGTAAAGGATTTTGTACTATCAAAACCTCTGCTTGAAAACGATGCATAATCTATCCTTTACAATAGGCCAGTTATATAACTCCACATGACTATAAATCTAACATTCTTTGCTATGCTTAATTTAATTTAACACAAACAGTGTACGTGTACAGTCATAAATGTCATCACTATTACATGGAACAGTTGGGAAAAGGCCTTCGTTTTGAAACATTTATATACAGTTTAATGAAAAAAAAATATCACTGATTCAACCAAATCGCATAGCTCTGTAACAGATTGTAATCTCAAGTTTCAAAAGTTTCCTTTAACCACAGAAATGGGCAGTTTATTAACCTACCAAATTATCAGAATAAATTGTAATAGAAGGAAGGTTCTTTACAATACTCAAAAAAAAAAAAATCAGGAAAACCTCATGGAAACTTAAACAGTAAAACAGATGACTTAACGTGTAGGTCTACGTGCTGTTAAGTGCTAAGGCCCTTCTGCCTCCACATACCTTTCCTCAGGTACTTTCTCCAGGTCTGTATGTCTAAGTTCCCATAGCTGCATCACATAACATCCTACTGTATCAAATAACAACCTACATCTGGCCTTTCAGACTCAGTAAGTAGTAGTTGAAAAGTAGGAATGAAACCCAAATTGTGCATCGAACAAACACAAACTCGCAATCTCTAATGCAGTTTTATCCACCAATGAATGGCTGACTACACTGATAGAAGGCTTTTCTAAACACAGACATAGCAACGTTACAAAAATAAAATTAATCTCCTAGAAATTATTTAATTTTCTAAGAAAAACAAACCCATTTTTCATTTTGATGCATCTTTAAAAGTCTGCATTCACGCTCATTTTCAGAGGTGTATGACAAAGTTCTCATACCATTGAAATAATGCCTTCAATGTTTTAAGTCTGTGAAATCTGAACTCCTTAAATGTTAGACAACTGCACTGAGTTCTAGAATTGGTAACTTTGAAACATCAAGTGAGCATAGACTTGTCCACAAGCTCCCCGTGCAATACGAACCCAAACTTGGCCAAAGACAGAAGCAGCAGCAGCACGTACAATGGAATCGTAAAAAGGCAATCTTCGCACGAGAAAATATACCAAAATAGCCAAAACATTTCTGTGTACCTTCTTTCGAATGATAGAGGAAATACAGGGACAGAATGTGAGACCTGGAGCTCAACATGTTCAGCTTATCAAAATGAGATAGAAAAGCAATTGGTTTCTAGTACCTATGTTAGGATAATAATAGCTGACAAAAAGAACCAGATGCAAATAAATTAGAATCAATGTATATGTGTGTATTTTTTTTTTAAATCTCTTTATACTTTCATTTCAAATCAAAAATGGTTTACTTTCTGGAAGATATGCACCAAGCATAACAAGCGGAATGTTTTGGTGCGACGAGTAACTTTGCTCAGTGCAAAATTCAACAGAAAAAAACTGCAGGGATTTGATCAGCAGGACAGGCAGAGTATGGCAACATCAACAGAGCCAATATTTAGGGTAGCTTCTGACAGTTTAGAAAATCTGTATGCAATCTACAGATTTTTTAGCTATTTGTCCAACTGTCAGTGCATACCTAAGTTGCCCATTTCTTGCAGGGAGAATATCACATATTGTACCCAATACTGATACATCCACCAGACAATCAAAGCAAAACAACTAATATATTAAAATAATTGGACAAGGAAGCAGAAACTGGTATCCTCTCTACAAGATAATGGAATTCAAGAAATTTCCCCCAAAAGATGAACGAAGGGAAAAAAGTATTAGAAATTGTTCTGAAAAAGATGTATATACGCCATAGAAGCACAATCTGAACATTCAGTTGAAGCAAGTTGTAAAAACAGAATCTGTGAGCATAGTGGAGAGAGAGGAGGGCTATGAGCCCCTAGAACTGACCAAACTTTGCGATTACGTAGAAATGAGGGTCTATACAAGAAAGCTTTTTTGGCTCCAAGTTCTCCATGACAGTCATTTGGGGGCTACAAACCGCAACCAAATCTTGGAATTTCTCAAAAATATTTCTGCACACCCGTTTTCAAATTTTGAACTGAAAATATTATACAGACATCATCATTCCAAGACCAGGTGCCATGCATTTCCTACAGCCTTGTGCACCCTGGTGTGTGGGGGGGTGCTCTTCTGAATGTTTCTTATCTTTAAGAAGTTACTTCATGAGTTTCAGAGCCACTCACTGAGCCAGAGCACCTACACATGGTGACAACTAGGAAAGGCACCCACCCATAGTGGGATAAGGGTGGCAGTGCCTCCTGGATCTTTTTTAAACAAATGAGAAACCACTGGATCAATTACAGCCCCCCAGCACAAGATACGGCCAGTGTTAGAAACTGTTACACCAACTGCAGCCACAATGACATGCGCAGACACTCCTGTGAGCCCATCCTGTCCAGAGCTAGCAACAATCCCTTTTACTTTGATAAACACCTCTGTAGGAGCAAATAACGTGGGCTAGATGCCTACAACTATTAGCCTGTTGAGAATAATTAAATTGCTTACTGCTTTACGTATGGCATGAATTTATTTGTCTACAGAAATGAGAAGTACAGTACAGAAAAATACTATTCTATATTTATTTGGAAGCATTATCCTTCACAGCAGGGAAAAAGTACAGCAAGGAAAACAAGGTAAGTAACTCTATTGTGAACCACCTCTGACAACACTTTTCAAGTTTTTGGCAACGCTCTCTCAGTGCAGTGGCTGACAATCTGCCCTGATATTGCTGAGAAAACCCTTCCCATATTCTATTGCAAAGAGACCAATAGACCAAGACAGGCTCTAGGCTAGAGTGGCAGGTCAGTCAGGTGAGTCAGACAAAACAGAGGTCTCTACGTACAGAGAGCCAATGATGAGATTCATAGCTGGGTATTCGAAGGTTTTATTACATGTAACACATGTCTTGGGAAATACTACAGAATGGCATGCACCTCTGTGCTAATAAGACACCATTCCACATTACCGAAAAACCCAAAGTGAAAAAAACTTGTAGCGAAATTTAAAACTTTCAGCAAACACACAATAAAGTGAGAGCACTATTGCAAAAAGGAGCCATGTACCCTGGCTGTGTACTTTTTATATATACTTTTTTTTAGCTGTTCAGTAGTTACTTTGATCAACACAATTTCTTAAACCATATTAAAATTAAAAAGCATCAGCTTTCAGGAAAAAAGTCCAGTGTGTATGTATCAAGGCCACAGAACAGTCTTGCAATTTTCATAGACATCACCTACTCATGTCTAGCCTCCCATCTTCACATCTGTTGCTAGCTCACATCAAAATGAACAAACGCAACTATTACAAAATGCCTTCAAATGTCAAAGCTGTCTTTCCACTTCAAAGCTTATAAACTTAAAACAATTACAATAAAATAAATAAAAATACCTAGTTATTTTTCTGATAAGGCCTCTAAATGTTTTTCAACCTAGCCATCTGACTGCCGTACCATCGAGTGCAGGTATATATATCAATCGCTAGGCCCCCAAAATACCTTGGGGTTCTCTACCGCTTCACAGTAAGTCTATTTCAGACCAAACTCAGCTGCTTCACACAGCGAGATGAAACATTTACAACTCCTTTCAGGCTGCCTGGAAATAACAAAATTCAGCTAGAGCCCCCTCCCCTCTCTTGCAAGCACATATACTTTTAAGGCATGACTGTTAATAACCTAAAATACAGCAATCTAACACCAAGTTCATTTTAAGGCTTTTGCTGAAAACACCTATCTCAGTATAATCTATGGACAGCTTATTACAAGCGCTGACTTTAGTCAAAATACTAGGAAACGCCTGTTTCCATAGACCAGAGCTCTCTTTTTATGACTGATTCTTGCTTTCAGCAAGCAGTGAACACAGGCAATACTTGTGTCCTGAAAGCTCACCTTCCAGTAAGTCTCTTGCCAGACCTGGTTCTGCCCCTGTGGACCGGACAAAGTCTGACAGGACTGCATCCATATCAAGAGTCATGTGATCATTCAGAGATGCTGCCCGACATGCAGCAGCAGCAGCAGGACTCCCTGGTTGGCTACAAGGCATCCATCTGCCAAGGACAAAAAGAGGCAGGATTTTAGAATACACCCGAAAGTGATGTAAACCACCTTCTTCCTCTCTTCCCTAACAAGACTATTAAAAAATGCTAAAACATCCAAGTTACAGCATATTAAAATAAACAGCATTTGTCATCCTTCTCTACCTTAGCCTAGAAGCTGTTGATTACTCACACTGAGAGGTTTTATCTTTCACAACATTTCACATGTTTATTGATTTTTCTTATGTTCAGCTTGTAAATAGCTCTGCAACTTGAAGACTCCAATGCAGCTAAACACAGGCACTGTTCATTCAAAGCACAATCATCACATCATTGTTGCTGCTCATACACTGAACTTTAGCAGGTATTTAAACATTTGGCTAGACCACAGCTCTTTTGTCTTACTTCCTAATATTATTGTATATACAACAGAGCTTAGTATTTGGGGGTTTTATCTGCCTTGCCAGTACCATTTCTGCAATTTAGAGTTGCTCCACTGTACTGTGTCTGACAAGGACAGAGTTAATTTTCTTCATTCATAGAATTGTGGCTAAACCAGCACTGATAACACATCAATACTTCAGTCATTGCTGAGCAGTGCTTACGCAGCCTCAAGACTTTCTCCATTTCCCACTCTGCCCCCACAGTGAGGAAGCTGGGGGTCGGCAAGAGGCTGGGAGAGGACACAGCTGGGACCCCCAACTGATCAAAGGAATATTCCAGACCATATATCACCAAGCTCAGCAGCAAAACTCGAGTCTTTCCAAAGCAGCCCTTGCTCAGAAACTGGCTGGGCAGCAGCCTGCTTGTGAGAGGTGGTGAGCAGTTGTCTTTGCATCACTTGCTTTTCTCCCCTCTTTCATTCACTGTAAGGAAACAGTCTGTATCTTGATCCATGAGAGTCTATTTTCTTGCCTTTGTTGTTCTGATTCTCTCTCCTGTTCCACTGCGGGGTGAGGATAGTGATCAGGCAGCTGAGTAGGCACTTAGTTGCTGGGTGGGGTCAGCAAACTCCAGCACTTGTTAATGGCCTCCTTCAGCTTTTGCTCTTTGCTGTGTTGCTTTTCACTTTGTTTTTCTTTGCCTGTGAGAGCTATGGTAGAAGTACTAGCCTGGAGTCTGATCTGGTTGGTTGGCCCGTGTATTGCTGCCATCCCAGTACTCTGGGAGTCATCTCACGGAGTCCATTAACAATTACTGCTTTCTCCTCCTCCAGGAGTAACTTTGTGTTAAGGGTTGAGGGCCCGAGGTAAAACACTTTCTAATGTAATTCAGAAAGGCACCTCCTACTTCTCCTCCAGGAGAAAGAACTCAGAGAGGCTAAAGGCCAGTGTCTAGGGTTTAGAGCTAAGAGTACAGAGGATCAAGGGTATCAAGCATGTTTCTAGCTTCCTCTATTGTAGTATTTCTGCAGTTGAATTTTCAGTGGAGAATCCACCTCCACAGACCTTATCAGAACACCTGCAACAAATACACAGTATAAACACTTGGACCACCTGAGGCCCAGCTGGGAGAGGCAGGAAAGAAGGGTCTGGCAGAACTTCACCCATTCCTCTTCTGAGAGATGCACTTAGAGAACTAGTTAATACCATCATGATACACAAAGGTCTTTACTGGTTTTGTATCTAACTCCCTATGCCCTGCAAACCGCCCCCCACCCAACCCAGCCATGCCGGGGCTTCCTGAAGTACTTTATATATAATACCAGCTTAACCATAAGAGAAAAGCACCAACCTTTTCCCACACGAGTAGAGGATGTCAGGTTTCCCTCCTGGAAGGATTTGCCTGTGCCAAGGCAAAGTGTCAGCAGCTTATTGTGAGAAAACCAGCATCACACCAGTATGTCGTTGCAGGTGTGATGGTGGCCAGGTTCTGGCAGCAGGGGCTGCAGGGGTGGCCTCTGTGAGGGGAGGTGGGGGCTGCCCCGTGCTGGATTCAGCCAGGTCCAGCTGGGTCAGGCTGGCTCTGCAGCAACCCAGAGAAGGGCACAGCAGAGCCCAGCAGCCAAGCTGGTGGCACTTCTCTACAAATACTCCAACTTCACAGGACATTAGAAGGTTGAATTTAAAAGGAAGAGGATGATGGAGGAGCTGATGTTACAGTAATTTACAAGTTTTGTTTTGTTTGTTCTAGTATTTTGTTGTATCATCATTTATTGATGACGAATACTGCAACTACCGTACAGTTTTTACTGTGTTTTGAAATGGTCTGGGGGGGCAATCTTACCAGGGTCCTCTCTTGAAGGCACAATCACCTACAGACCCATTAGGAAGCAGATCATGGTTTTTTGCCTCGAGTGAAATGGGACACCATTTCTGGCATGGGAGTTCTTGACAGATCCACGGCTAACAAAAAACACACCTGCCTTACTAAATTTTATACCTTTTTTTTGTCCCCTAAAAAGTGAAACCCATCCTTCCAGGCAATATTCTCTACAAATATCAAATAAAAAAATAAAGCAGGCACTTAAAGAGTAGTTAGTGCTAGGCGAGGTATAAGACAGCTGGCATTCAAACCACAGTTAAGATAAAGGTACCTCCGTACTTCTACCCTGCCTGCACCACTGCAGAAATAGTGGAAAGCACAGAAAACATGAAGTTAAATGATACACAACATAAGCAAAGGTGTATGTTTTACTTTCACGATTGTTATTGATCATTGGTCAAAATTTACCTTTGAACATGAATTAGATTTTTCCTGTTAATGCCTCCTCACAGGCTCAGTTGCAGCTTCACCACTTGCCAAGGGTGATGGACTAGCATGGAGCTTTCCTACTGGTAGCAGATGATATTTGTTGGCTCTTGCTTGTACCACAGCTACAGAGATATAAACTGCAAAAGAAATTGGAAACCAGTTGATTTCACTGTTCACCAAATGAACACAGTCCTTTCCTACTTCATGTGCAATTACCTGGTTATATCTAACCTAAAAAGCAGAATGCCTTTACTTTCTTAGAAATTGCCTCTTCTGCAAGTACATATTCCGGGTAGAATACAAACACTATTTACCTCTGCCCCAGGGTGGGGTCCTCCTTAGCCTCATCCACGAGGACTGCCTGCAAACCCCAACCAACTGGAAGTGTGTGTGATACGGTCATACAGTTACATGTTTTTCAGTATCACAGCAGATTACGCTGTTGCTAATCCTACCCACCCCAGAGTCTTCTGGCCGCTATGTTGTACCATTGTATATTTTATGTTACATCTACATACATATGAAAATGTCATATATATGTCATATATCAATTCTTTTTCCTCTTAGACTATGCTCAGAGAATGACAGCTGAAGCTAAGACAGACATCTTATTTTGATTAGTAAGGTGGCAGAAGGGAAGTTGACTATAATATCAACGCCCCACACATCAATGCAAATATGAAACAAAAAAATTAACAAAAATGCCCCCCAAAGAGTCCACAGTCTTAAAATAGCACCTCAGTAAACTGCACAGGCATGTTCCAACACACTACTGTCTGACTTGTTATTTTTGCATATTTTGCACTAGGATGAAATCTTGCTGGTGCCATCCAGCACAGGTGAATTTTTTCGTATGGATGACCAGAGCTGTTCTCTCACCTTATCTTCCTCTGAGGCATTAGAACATGTTTAGGCTCGAGAAACTTGCGGAATGATGTACAGACAAAAATTCTGGCTTCTCATGTTTCACTTGTAACTGCTGATCCCCTTCAGCCAGAAAATGCCTCTTGGGATCGTGCATTGGTGAAGAAGATGCAGAAGTATGGAAGATAACACCGTCTTAACACTTTGAAGTTGTCTGTTGCAGACACCTTTAAATTTTTTAATCCAGCACGTTTCATCAAGACTGACTATTCTCCTGCTCCATCATTCCGATGATCCTCTATCACTGACAGTATAGGTCTGGTGTTACAGACCGCCCCAGCTGCTAACGCCAGTAGCTGTCCCTGAACGCGTATTTACTTGTGGGCACCTCAGGGTGAACCCCTGCTTGCAACAGAAGAGGTCGACCCTCTTTTAGGTTGGGACGTTTTTTGGGTTGTTTTTTATTGTGGGGGTTTTTTTGGGGGGTGGG